>NW_027110474.1:598376-599546 GCF_000696795.3 Halyomorpha halys
GCCTCTTTTTCTGCATTCTGGTAACGCATTTTAAGAGAGGCCTGAGGAAATTTGATTATTTGAAAAGGGGTAGTCTGTATTTTTTGTCATTCCTTTGATAATGTTGATTCAAATAATTGTCACAATATTGAACTTACCCTGAATTTATTTGTAAATATTTAAGTTTAAAATTTAACATCGTCGGATTTTAGTGAAGAGAACATTTATGTATAAACACATACCAATGCCCAGAGTTAAATATAATGTTGATTTTATGAGTTTAGTACTCTTAAATGTACGATTTGGCCTACTGTACTTCATTTGAAATGAACTTTTTCCAGTTAAAATCAAACTAAAATTAATTAAATCTGGATTTTAAAATAGTTTACGAATCTGCTACTGTCTTGCTTGTTTAATATTATGGCTTTTATGCTAGAGAACTTCCCTTATGCCTCTCTACTTGATCCTTGACCAAAGAAATACATAAAAGAAAAATATAGGAATCTGATTTCAATAGATAGTGCACCCTATATAGTACGAAATGGCACTTTGTTCGAAATGGTTGTTATAAAATGCAAATTAATTTTAAATGTGACTAAGAAGATGGCTCTGAAATAAGGTCATTAAGTCGTATTGAAATCACAGTAATTTTCAAGACCTCCCCCATTCTAATTTTGATACTTACTGGATCATCAAGTAGTATATGGTCAAACATTTCTTAACTTTCTAATATTTTTCTCAGGAAGAATATTTCCTCAGAAGGAAGTGTGTGTCAGATGATGGGACAATTGAACATTGATCGTACATAGATTTAGTGCAGATCTGCTCAGTATAGTGTTTTGGTTAAAATAGAAATATATAGTTTTTCAGATTGAGGAGCTGAAGGACATGGGTGCATCAAATAACATACATTCTAGAGCAAGGCCTCGGCCACTCGATGTCCAGTTTACTAAATTCTTTTCTTCAAGGTACATTATAATTAATTAACAGTCCGGTTTTTTCACTTGTAATTGCCATACTTTTCCCTTGATCTGACAAGATTCGCACTCCAGGTCAAGCTGACATCTAGCAATAAATGATGAATATTTTAAAATATGCCTCTTTTTCTGCATTCTGGTAACGCATTTTAAGAGAGGCCTGAGGAAATTTGATTATTTGAAAAGGGGTAGTCTGTATTTTTTGTCATTCCTT
>NW_027110474.1:600926-603368 GCF_000696795.3 Halyomorpha halys
TATTTGATTTTACCAGCGCTTTGGTAAAATATTAATTGTTATATTTTTCTTAAAATGTATTTCAATAGGAATTAAACCCATATTAATTACCATTATTTCATCACATTATTGTTAAGGATATTTTTAATAATCATGATAATACTATTATTACAATATATATTTATGCTGGAACAGGTCCCTTTGGAATAATATTACAAAAATAGTCGGTGTGCTATAAACCTTTTGAGTAAAAATAATTAAAGGAAGATGGTCCGGGTGTGGTCAAAGAAAACTCAGATATTCGTGAAACTATTTCTTATGAGCAAACGTTTCGTCCTACATTGCAGAGCTTCATCAGGGCTAAAAAAAAATACAAACACTTAAATGATTTAAAGATAAATGAATAAAGTAAACAAAAATTAAAAAAGATTTACAGAGAAACGTAAAAATTGAATGAGAATAATAAAAGGTTTCAGACAATTATTATTCATTTTATTATTCTTATTTAATTTTTACGTTTCAATGTGCATCTTTTTAATTTTTCATTTACTTTGTTCATTTTTGTTTACATTATTTAAGTGTTTGTATTTTTTTTTTGGCCTGATGAAGCTCTGCAACGTGGAGTGAAACGTTGGTTCATAATAGTTTACCACACTCGGACCATCTTCCTTTTAATATTAAACACAGTCAATCACCGATCTTCCAAAAAAAAATATATTAATACATAATAAAAAAAAAATGATAAATCGGAATGACGTAACTTTTAAGTGATAGGCCAGTGGTGGGGGAAACATTTTGGTAGAAGTAGGAAAATGATGGAATCCCTGCTTTATCATTTGGTACAAATAAAGTAATTTGTCTTTCCAGCAAAAGCCAAGAAAGGCTAGGATAACAGCACACCAGCATAAGCACATGGTAAAAAACATGTAAGACAGTAAGGTTCAAAACTGGAATGATCCATTCCTAAATTATTTTGTGAAAACCCTGGATTAGTTCATCGAACCCCTGTGAGGAATCACTGCTTTAAACAATAAAAAAGTTATAATATTAACAAGTTAAAAACTATAGAAAAAATTAGGTGATTAATACTAATTTAAACCATAATTATTTTATAAAGTTTGATTGTAAATAACGAATAACTATCTTAATACTTATGGATGTGGATGGATAGAAAATGATAAAAGGCGTCTACCTTAGCAACCTTGTTACTGCAGCGCCGCTGATTCGAATCCGGCCTGGGTGAGGGGTCGACATTTAGTTCCAAGTGGTTCCACGAAAGGAAAACTTTACTTCCTTTTACACTATAGTTAGAATAGGTTGGTAACCTATAGATGACTCCCTGTGTCAGAAATGACCAGAAAGATGACAACCAAGAAAAGATAGGAAATGATCTTCTTAAGAAAAGATAGGATCTTCTTAAGAAAAGATAGGAAATGATGGAACAAGCGGGATTTGAAGATGGGAAGGGTACTGAAGCGACGGATTATAGTAGGAATGGAATTTCATAGAGAAGAGGATTTGTTTGTTATGTATGATTACTTAGATCTAAATATATTACCTAGAATTTTATAGTTTCATAAAATTATTATTGCATTGTCATGGTACATTTTGTATATACGTTATTGATTTGTAGAGTATTAAGCTTATTGAGTTAGTAAAGTTTTTGTTTACTGCGTGCCTTTGTTGGTCCATTATCCGTTCACCGTTCTGCTAATTAGTTTAACGGTTAGTAAGGCAAGATGTGGGTTAGTGTCGTTCTGATTACTAATGCGCTCTCAAGATCCGAGTTGCATTGTAATATGCTTCTCAGCTCTGTAATGATGAAGTGGGAGTAAGATGTCATTTTGTGTGAAATACTAAGGAATTTTTTTATATTTCTACAAATACAAAACACGTATCATTAATATTTTCTTGGACACTCTTTTTCCTTATTATTAAAGGAAACATTAAAGTAAGGCGAATAATAGATTTCGAAATAGTTGCTAAGCTGGTCAGACTTTCTTTTCACTGATTCGTAAGACCAGTACACAATTTTAGTTTCAAAACATCTGAAAATATTTTATAAATAGGAATGTGAGTATTCAACTCCTGAGGATTACTTATAGGTTTGATGACGTACTTTTTTTTCATAAGATAGTACTGTTTTAAAACCCTTTGAAGGGCCAGTAAAACAACCATTTTTTCAAAAAGATAAATAAATTAATAACTGAAATAAAATAAAAAGAAAATATACAAATAATACATTATTTGATACACCAGTTTTCTCTCAAAATAATGACACTATAATAGCTAGAAATACTTTGCAGTGCAACTTGAATGATCTGGAACAATACTTTACTAAATGAATGATATACTCAATATCGAAAAATATACTTCAAAAGTGTTTACTCTCAGACGCCCATCGGAACTAATTCTCAAAGATAAAAAAGTGCAATGGAATCCTGCCAGTGATGCAGTAAGATA
>NW_027110474.1:604259-606151 GCF_000696795.3 Halyomorpha halys
GCTTGTGACTTGAAAAACTTGTCTAATTCTAATCAATTGTCTAATAAATTCTCTGATTAGATTTGTATGCTGTGTAGCAACCATATGACGTTGAGAAGCACAACTTTGTTTTTTGAATAAAGTTTTTCTCTTCTCTTCCATTTTATAGTAAATTACCTACAATTTTGATCCTATGATATATTGTTATAGTCCGTTTGTCTTAAGGACTCCCTTACACTCTGCCTATATTACGCTGGTTGTAACTATATTATACTACAGAAGTGTACACGAATAAAGAGTAAAATAATTGAATATGTAGAAAGAAGAAACATAATTCACTGCAGAACAGGTTGAAGATTAAAGTTGTGGAGATGCATTATTGCAATATGGTCGGATAATTGTAGGTGATTTCGGTTAAAACAAGAAAAAATGTTCATCTGCGATAATATCAATGTGCTACTATCTACAATAAATGGTGATTAAGGTTATTTGAAGATGAAGAAATGAAAAGAAACATATTCCACATTGCAAGGCGGTTTAACGTCGTGTGAACCTTTTTGTTGTCACCAATCCAAAGAGGTTGTCTATGTAGTTAGCTACAATCACTGCTTCTTACAGTATTTTCTTTTAGAACTATTACACTATTGCAAATATTACATTTACAATCATAAAACATTTAATGATACATGGTATGATGATAATTAAAAGTGAAATTAATGATTAAAATAAAAGGCTAAGGATGCAGAGGGTGGTGAGGTAATGAATTTAATTAATATAAATTAGATAAGTTAGACTAAAATCAAAAGTGGCCTAAATACCCTTCATTTTGAATTGGGCAGAAACTTGAATTGGAATGTTGAATTTTAGTTGGACATGGGAGCCGTTATTCCAAAAGGATGTACCAGACAAAAAAAAAATATTAAAGACTAAAAAATTGAAGAGCTATTAGAAAAAAAGAGAAATTTTTAAGTTCTTTTTTTATAATTCTAGTGAAAAATTGAAGGGCACAAAGTTAAATTTCGTACCCAGCACCTTAAAAACAAAAAATGAGCAAATTTTCATAACTCCTCCGAAACTCTTGACTGATGCTGTATTTACATGTTTGCAACTTGTCGCATATCCAATACTTGTCAAATGCTTAGTAAACAAAGAAAGCAATAAATGTCGGCATCCACATGCTTGTGGGTTTTTTTACTTTTGTTGGCTATGATATTTGATTTTCATGATAAAAAGGAACAAAATAAAGATAGACTAAATAAAAAGAAACGTAAATATTAGCATAATTGGTTGTTGATGATCAAAATCCATATAAATAGTCCTACAATAGGACTATTCATACATCCAACTTTCGTTTTTTCATACATTCAACTTTCATTTAAGGCTTTTTATCAGAAACTTTTTAATTTAATTACCTAGACATAAAATGTCTTAATAAATATATATATTTATGCTATCTTAAATAAAAAATAAACTGCTAAAGTTAATAAACATGATTTGAAACACAGTGTTTACACCAAATCTATAGAATTTTAAAACATACTATCTTAAACTAGAGCTAATTATTGAATTCGAAGGTTTGGTATTCTTTTATTAATGAAAACAGGGAGAGCACAAATATTCAACTGGCAGTTCTAAAACTATCCATACTGAGCACAAACGTGCGGATACAGGGCAAGTTGTTCGTTGTTGATTGGATTATAAGTCTTCTGAGATATATTTTCATACATTTGTTTGGAGCTCGAATTACAACATCGAAAATCTCTTTAACATATCTTTTCTTACTCCCATCACAGCTGGTACTTCCTCCCACCCGCGTGGTTACCATATAGTACAAGAGCCCAAGACGAGAAAAAAGGCAATTATTTCATCCCAATTTTTGATTACTTTAATGAAAACTATGTATAATTAATAGT
>NW_027110474.1:606201-620322 GCF_000696795.3 Halyomorpha halys
GTTATTTATTTTATTAAATCTATAAATGTAATTTATTTTAATAACTTTTTCTTTCTCTCTTCTTAAGTATTATCTTTATCGTTTTATTTATATATATTTTGTTTACAATTCATCGTTATTATTCACAATTCTTCAATATTTATAGGGCTGTAAGTGGTAAGGGGTGTCTTTAGCACAAGACTATACCCCCTTCCATAATCAAATTTTAAACAAAACAAAATCTGTTATAATTATGATGTAAGGCCCACCACGCCGATGTATTATTTATATTTTAAAATAAAATAATTATGATTAAAAAAAAAAATGATAGAAGGTTTTGTTCAGAGCACACCATTAAGTCGATGAAGGTTATATTACCTCATATCAACCGGATATTAAAAACATACTGCTGATATTAAGTAAGAGAAAAGTTTTTAGTCTGTATTTTTGACCGCGGTATCGTTCAGAAGATCTTAGTAGAAGTGGTATTCAATCAAAGGTAAACCAGGAAGGAATCTTGGTGGAAAGCTCTGGAAATGTGCTTATTTATATTTTTTCGGGTGCTGATCTTGAAGTTCAACTTAGTGACATCAAATTTTTCCGAAAAAAAAATTAATTCTCCCCCCTTTTATTTAGCTTGTGACTTGAAAAACTTGTCTAATAAATTCTTTGATTAGATTTGTATAAGTATGCTGTGTAGCAACCATATGAAGTTGAGAAGCACCACTTTGTTATTTGAATAAAGTTTTTCTCTTCTCTTCCCATTTTATAGTAAATTAAATAAGAGTAAATTTCCTACAATTTTGAGCATAATGTTATATTTTTATAGTCCGTTTGTCTCAAGGACACCCTTACACTCTGCCTATATTACACTGGTTGTAACTATATTATACTAAATTAAAGTGTACACGAATAAAGATTAAAATAATTGAATATGTATAAAGAAGAAACATAATGCACTGCAGAACAGGTTGAAGATTAAAGTCGTGGAGATGCATTATTGAAATATGGTCGGATAATTGAAGGTGATTTTGGAAAAAAATGTTCATCTGCGATAATATCAATGTGCTGCTATCTACAATAAATGGTGATAAAGGTTACTTAAAGATGAAGAAATGAAAAGAAACATATTCCACATTGCAAGGTGGATTAACGTCGTTTGAACCTTTTTGTTATCACCAATCCAAAGAGGTTGCCAGTACAGTAAGCTAACATCACTGCATCTTACAGTATTTTCTTTAAGAACTATTGCACTATTGTAAATATTTCATTTACATACATAAAATATTCAATGATACAAGGTATGATAAAAATTCTTATAAATAGTACTACATAAACTATACATTCAACTTTCGTTTAAGACTTTTTATCAGAAACTTTTTAATTTAATTACCTAGACATAAAATGTCTTAATAAATATATATATTTATGCTATTTTAAATAAAAAATAAACTGCTAAAGTTAATAAACAAGATTTGAAACAAAGCATTTACACCAAATCTATAGAATTTTAAAACATACCATCTTAAACTAGAGTTAATTATTGAATTCGAAGGTTAGGTAAATTCTTTTATTAAATAAAACAGGGAGAGCGCAGATATTCAACTGGCAGTTATAACACAATGTATACTGAACACAAACGTGCGGATACAGGGCAAGCGCTCTTTGATTTGTGCCCAAAAACCGACACTAAGACCGCAAATTCAGGCCAACTTGTACCAGACAAGCCAAATAACCTATCCACACTATCGCTTCCACGAACTTTTGCTTGCACTTTGATATCATTGGTTCGTTGTTGATTGGATTATAAGTCTTCTGAGATATATTTTCATATCTTTGTTTGGAGCTCGAATTGCAACATCGAAAATCTCTTTAACACATCTTTTCTTACTCCCATCATAGCTGGTACTTATTCCCACCCGCATGGTAAACATATAGTACAAGAGCCCAAGAGGAGAAAAAGGCAGTTTTTTCACACCAATTTCTGATTACTTTAATGAAAACTATGTATAATTACTAGTCAAAATTGATGAGTCTGCCAAGTACAGATACGGGAAATTACAAATAGCGGCTGTTTCAACACGATAAAAAAAATTAATTTTTCATTCGGAGCTCTATATCTTAAAAAGTAGGAACAACACAAGAAAACCTAAGAGAACGTCATTTAAAGATGAACAAATTTTCTAAAATATGAGCCCTAACAGAGCTATTTATCTTAAATAGTTCTCGAGATATAGCTTTTTAAAAAGCAATATTTCATAAAAATGTTGTATGGGACGTACTGAAAAATCAGTAGTAAGTGAATTTATTTTCAAAAACCTATATCTCAAAAACCATTTGACGTACAGATGTATATCACCACTAAAATTAAAGCTAGTTTAATGAGGTATAAAGTAGTTTATGATGTTTACCTCTGTAGGAGTAATAATTTTTCTTGAAATTTGCTAATATAAATTGATTTATAGTTGTTCGGACTAATTTTTATTTGCCAAATTTATATTCATATGTGAATATCATAAAAACTACTACCGCTACGAAGATAAGTGTCATAAAATTCTTTATAGTAAGTTAAATTTCCTTTATTTTGAGTGTTGGCAGACATATGTGCGTCTTATGGATCTAGAGATATATTTTTTCAAAATTCCAATATTTTATACGAACAACTAGAAATTAACATTTTGATAGTTTATTTCGTCAAATATCATAATAAATACTACTACTACAAAAACAAACATTATTAACTATTTTGTAGTCAATTTAACTAGCTTTCATTTGAGCGCTGGCAGACATCTGTACGTCTAATGGTTTCTGAAATGTAGTTTTTGATAAATCAAACTTATTGTCCGAACAACTATAAATCAATTTATATTAGCAAATATCATGAAAACTACTATTCCTTCGAAGGAAAAGGTCATAAACTTCTTTACAGTCCATTCAACCAGCTTTAATTTGAGTACTAATAGACATCTGTACGTCACATAGTTCCTGAGATATAGATTTCTCAAAATAAATTAACTAACGACAAATCTTTCAGTAGATTCTTAAGAAATTTTGCTTTTTAAAAAGCTATATCTCGAAAACTATTGGACGTAAATAGCTATTTAGGGCTAATATTTCATCAAATTTACTCTTCTTCAAATAATGTTTTCTTAGATTTTTTAGTGTTGTTTGTTTTTAAGATATAGAGCTCAGAATGAAAAATTAATGTTTTTTTAAGGTTTTGAATCAGCCGCCATTTTTTATTCCCCCTACCTTATACTTGGCAGATTCATCAATTTTGACTATTAATTATACATAGTTTCCATTAAAGTTATTAAAAATTGGGGAGAGATAACTGCCTTTTTTTCTTCCCGACTCTTGTACTAATAGGATGACACCAGTAACACTGCCTCCAGCGAACCTGGAGACCACAAGCCTTATTATCCTGTAAATATCCTAACCTCATTTCGAAAGCTACCTACCCCACCCTCTTGGGGATCAAGGTCCCAGGCGGTGCAAGTACAGGGCATTTAAAGGTTGAGACCCAAGATGCCAGATGCGGACCTTCGCTCTATTAATTTTTATGCTTTATAACATTTTTTTCCCATCCGAACTTTAATTGGATATTAAGAAGTTAAATGTTTTTTTATTTTTCGCACATACCAGTTTAGATTTCATTTTCTTAAATCTCAGCATGCCTCTCACATTATGATCTTAATAGCTTAAGAAAGTGTAATCTAGTTTCAACACTCAAAACTATCCTTAATTACTATAAACAATATTTTGAATATTGCTCTTAATTTTAGAATAATAGTACAAAAATTAACCCTATCAACTTCATTAAATGAATACTTTTATAGAGCACAGGGATAGTCAAATTTTTCAAAATGGAATTTAAAATAACCCTTGCCAACAGCAGTTATCTGTACGTCATGCAATGAATAAAAGATAGGTCCAGTTTTCTTGCAACAGTCACTGCCCGGAAGGCACGTCTTAAGTCATCCAAGCTGACAGTAAATAAAAACCATTATCATGATTTAAAAAAGGTCTTTTAGATTGGAGAAATAATTAAAAAAAAATTTATGATTGGGATTAAAATAAAATAAAACAAAAACTAAGGGCCTTATTTTTTATTGAATAGTAATAAACATAGATCCTGGAAATCGCAGGGATTGAATAGTATCTAACCAACTTATACGACCTCTATTTTAAGAACGGTATCAAACAATTAATTATTTTAAATGATAATTTTCTTTATTAGTATGAACTTAACATCTAAGTATTTTTTTTCATTTAGTACCACATCGGCCTGGTGGGTCTTACATGGTTGACATAACAGTTACTTTTTTTTTAACAATTGAGTATAGAGGGGGTATATCTCGTACAAAAGACACCCCCTAACTATATACAACGTTATAAAATAAAAACAAAACAAAAGATAAAATAGATAGATAAAAATAATAATTCTTAATAAGAGAGAAAAGTTATTAACAAAAATAAAGACATTCGTAGACCTAACAATAAAACAATTGCCCTTTAATGTAAAAAAACAAACAAGTTAATAACATCCAAGTACGTTCGCTTTTATAACTACAATGCCTAAATTTCACCTGGTCAACGTTTCGGGCTGTCCAATTGAAAGACCTAAAATTAGTCTTATTACTTATAATGGAATATTCCGCTATCTATGAATCTTACATTCATTAACAACAATTTTCTTTAAACATATTATTCAAAAATTAAGCTCTATGACATTCTTTTACCTTTAAATGTATTTGTAAAAAGCAACATGGATGTTGGGAACTGAAAACCTTATAACTCCATTTTTATATTTTACAGTAAAAACAAATGTGTAAAAAAAAAAGTGTTTCAGTGGTACAGATATAGTTGCTATAGTTTTAACAACACAGTAGAAACCTATCTTATTATTTTTTTATATGTTAGAGATAAGTCCATATTTGCATATTGATGGCCTAGAATAAAATCATAGTATCTCAAAAAAAAAAAACTTAAATAACTTATATACATTATTAGATGGATAAGCTCGTATTTCACAATACTTGAAAATCGAATCAAAATAAGCTTATAGAAAATAATAGTTTTGCTTTTTAAACAGGCTTTTCTTCTACTTTTTGATCCAAGTTTATTTTATTCTATTAATTTATTCAGAGAAGTACAACAAATATGTTCCAAGCAAATGGCGACATCTATCGATTGGTGCCAAAATAAAAAATACAGAAATGATTGACATAAAATGAAGTATGTGTTAGTTACACTTTTGATTATGGAGGCTTTGGTTACATCAGGGGCCCGTTTCGTGTTTTACTTATTATTAAAGGTTCTTTAAAAATAGTGGGGAAAACAGGCTGAAATTGAGGGACCTTTATCTAACCTGTTAACATACCATGCATTTCTAAACATACCATGCATTCTTAATTCCTGGAGGGACAAACTAGGTTAGTATTGTTAATTTACGAATATAAAATAAATTTATCAATAAACGTGAATAGGGTCTTGGAAATTGAATGATCGTCCCCTATTGGTTCTAAACTACTAATGACGTGCTGTCGCAGTGGCGTCTTGGCGTACTCTTACCACTTCTCTCGTTCAGCTTGAGTCAATGGGCCATTGAAATCTTCGTCTGCCAACAATGGGGTCTCCTTAGATCAATCTGTGGCCAGCAATTCCAGTATCTGCCATGGTATTAAGGGGAGCCAGGTTCTGGAATTATTCTGTTACTGTCGCCGTGAGTCAACCATGTGATAAGAATTTACAGTTAATAAATTAATAATAATGAACTTAAGAAATTCATTTTAGAATAAAGTAAAGCAATATTTAAATACATAAAATAAGTAAATAAAGTATTAAGAAAGTAAATAAAGTTAACAAATGTAGCTAATAAATTCGTTACAAGTAAGGTGTGAACTTGACAAAAATATTAATACAATATAACTAAAGGGCTAGTATATCTAAAGAAATAATATATATATACTTCTAATTTTTTCTTATATTTTACATTTTTGTATACAATTTTTGATATTCCATTAAGTTATTATTTTAGTTTTATGTATAATTTATTTTCCTATTTTTCTAGAGACTAAATTTTATTTCATTTATTTGTTTTTGGCTGTAAATATAAAATTGTTTGGTGATTTTTTTCTAATACTTGGAATTTATTAGGACATTATGCCACGATATTAAAATCACTTCATAATTATAGTTTTATAGCAAAGATTTGTTTTCTTATTTCCGCCAACAATGTTTAGTTTGGGACAACCAATTTAGAAAGATATATATGTGTATATATGGAAACAATGCAAGGCAAAACTTTATGGAGATATTACAATTGGAAACATGATCGTATAATGGTGAAATGCAACCTATTATAAAAAAATAGAAGAGATATTTGTTGTAAAAAGTACTGCTTTATACATAGCAAAAATTCATAATTTTTATAAATCCTAAAGGATGGTAATGCTCACAATTTAAAATTGAGTTTTTCAGCGTAAAATATGAATAAATAAACATTAAATAAAATATTTCTTAAGTTCATATTTTTAACAAAACCTTCATTCACTCATATGATAATAAATTCAATTAAATATATTTTTCTTCTTCTTCACACAGCAATCATATAGAGGGATATTTTTGTTTCATTCAAATACCTTTTTTTAATTTTTAATTAATTAATTAATTGTAGAAAGATGACCTATACACAGGTGAGACGTGCATAGGTATGCAAGAGATAATAAAGTTTCTCCAATGGAGAATAATAAAGATATGGAGCTACAGGAATACATACTAACCGCCTTTTAGTATGCTCCATAGTAACACATTGTGTCATAGTTATTAAATTATTCCTTACGTAATACTTCATTATATTCAGATGATAATTAATGTCTAAATAGAATAATATCGGATAGGGAAGGTGCACCAGTAGTAGAGAGAGAGGAATGCTTTATTCAACAATGATGCCCAATTACATTAGGTAGCTACATTACACATCATGCCAATTAATCCATGATCGGAAATCTACACAATATATAATAATAATAATTATTTATTTATTTTTTTATGGGGCAAATAGAATTAGCTAAAAAATAGAAAAAATAGATAATCAATTGTAGTAATTTTACAAAAATGATGATTTAAAGATCGTTTATATAAACTAATAACAAACAATATACCCAAGCTGGGTTATGCACATTCGTTAGAATAAAACAGTAAAACAAAAACGTCACTTCATATTTAATAATATTAAAAAACAAAAAAGAAAACCAAACAAAAACTATACCTCCTAATGGGATGATAGGTGTCCAGCTCTAAGCAAAAGATTTTGGGTTACATTTATAAAAAAACAGTTTAAGATCCAATCCTAAGGGTACAGACAGAAATTTATACAACTGATTTTGGTTAATATTGCTTAGTCTCGGCATGTATCGGATTCGATTCTCATCCATCACAACCTGGAAAAAGCTTCTGTGAGTCCAAACTATATTTGTGAGATCCATCATTTAGAGTAATTGCATATTTACCGGAAAGTCGTAGTTGGGTAAATTATTCTCAAATGAGTTATAGTGCTACTGATTTTTAGGTAGCTACACAATATAAATTCTTATGTTATAACAAAAAAAAAAAAAATTCCCCTTTTTCCCTTACAATCAATACTAGTCTACAAGTCCTAATAATACAAATAATAAATATAATACTAACTACAATAATATTTTGGTTTATTTAATTTCATTCATTTTACTTTTCTTTTCTTTCTTTACTTGACAATTCTATTCTCCCTATGTGACACTCTCATACCTCCCCATTTCCAGTGATCCGCTATCCATGTTCGATCCGTTAAACAAATTAAACAAATTTATCATCTGATAGTAATGTGGAGACAAATCAAGGACGTATAATAGTCATCGTAGTAAATCAATTTATACGAAGAAACACATAAATTAAAATATATATTAGTATACAAATCTAGAAAAAAAAAATCAGTTAAAAGAAATACTTCAGTGAATAGATAGGTTAAAAAGAAATAATTTTATAAATAAATAAATAAGTTAATACAAATATTAAAATTTTTTAAGTATTACGAGTTTTTCTTTTCAATACTTATTTTAGGACGGTAAACGTCTTTCTCAGTTGGGCAAACATTAGCTATGGATGAAACTAATGGCTAAAATTGTCATGGAAACGATATTTATTTATCAATGGTTGATACATCAATATGGGTCGTTTCCATGACAATTTTTGCTATTAGTTTGCCCATCTCTGACTTCTCTCAATGCTAATTTATTTTATTACTGCATTGCAACAAAACTAAACGATCATAATTTTTTAACTGAATTTCCTTGTCATGTTTTTGAACCTGTAGTAGACATCAGAACTAAGGAACAAGAATCATGATAATGAACCTAATAATAATAATAATAATAATAATAATATTGATGATGATGAGAACCGCTCCAACCCATGAAGCGTCAGGTGTTCAGTATTTTGTAAGGAAGTACTGTTTCTAGACTAACGGTTTTATAAGGAGTTGATTTTTTCACCGCCAGATTTTTCAACAATTAAAGGTACTCACTTAAATACACATGAAACTGAAATTAATAACACAATAGAATTTAAAAAAAAATTTAAATTTATTTATTGATATTTACAACTGTACATAAATACATCAAGTAAATTTGAGGAAATTATAATGGTATGGTACAAGCATGTAGAGAAACTATCCATTGGTAGCACTCTAAAAACATTTTTACAATATAAGGTCCCGAAGCCATCCTCTTTTCAGACGCCTCGGAGGATTGTCCGGAATAAAAGAGGAAGCAAGATTAGAGAGAAGGATTGATATCTGGTTCGGGCTAGATCGGTTACAAATGGAACATTGAAGTCTTTGTGGATGATTTTATTTGTGAAAAAGTAGGGGGCATTTAGGATTTTACGAAGGATTTTGGATTGTAAGGATTGGATACGAGAGGAATTCGAAGGTTTAGTGGAACCCCAGAGCCCAACGCCGTATGTCCAGATAGGCCTTATAATTGTCATGTAAATCAGCCTTTTGTAATGAATTGGAAGTTTGGACCGTTTGTCTAGTAAGTGCTGTAATAGTCGAAATCGACGTGCAGTTTTCTGTCTTTTCAGTCGTGTGGGAGGATTCCAGGTTAGTCGTTTGTCCAGATGCAGTCCAAGGTAGCGGATCTGTTCAACAGGGGTAAGGGCAACATTATTGAAGTATACTGTAGGGCAGTCAGTAGGTTTACAACGGAGGGAAAAGGTAATTTGATCGGATTTGTTGGAATTTATTTTAATCCTCCAATTACGACACCATTCTTCGAGGGCTGTGGATTTCAGGGTTTTGGTCGAGGCATATGGGATTGGAGAGTTTTGGATGCAATTAAAGGGTTATTATTAGTAGCGAGCACTCATGTGTCATCGGCATACGTGGTGAGGATAGTGTTAGGAATGGTTGGGATGTCTGCTGTATAGATTGTGTAGAGGATGGGACCGAGGATACTACTCAGAGGAACACGGACTGAAAGAAGAGGGATGAATAGGAATCGTTGTGGTTTTAAAAATTTGATACTTATTACTTTAATTTTTTTACAAATCACTTGGTGAATTTATTTTACTTTATTCTAAAGAATTTATTAACTTCATTATTATTAATTTATAAGTTGTAAATCCTTAACATTATTATTCCCTTCATGAGTTGTAATTCTTTGATTTTATAATAAACCTGTGTTTTCAATAACTCTAGATTTTAATTCAAAGGGAGTACAATTACCCCACATGTTGGAATAATAAAATTTATCTTCTAAAGAAACGTAAATAAACATAGAAATTTCTTGTTGTCATTTATCACTTGACATTTTTGAAAGGGAATGAAATATTTCCTCATTATTTTTAATAATTCCATGTTTGTCTTGTGTTTTGAATCACAGAATGTGACTTTCATAAATCAAGTTCAGTCCAACATAGGAATGTGAAATATCGAATCACGATTTCGTGCTCGAAATCAAGATAAATAATTATGGAAATGATGCAGACCCCATTAGAAGGGGTGATTGTGGTTAAAACTATTACTGCCGATATGTGGTAATCTCATCCGAGAATTAGTGGCTTAGCTATTTTATAACGTAACAAGGCTGAGCGACCCACACACCTAGCTAACTAGCTAAATCATCGATAAACATTAGGAATTCATCTATATCTAAACCTTTGTATCCTTTAAGTCATTCCTTTCAGATTTATTTTAATGTTAAAATTAAATTCTTAGATTTTTATTTGGACAATAGATTGACTTGAGCACACACTCGGTTAAAATGAAATGGTAGATTACTTGGCGAACCTTCAAAATATACTTTATTAACTAATTATATATTAAAGTTTTATTAAAAGCAATCTAGAGATAAGGGAAAGAACTTTGGGCTGTAAAATCCAAGAATTCAGTCCATTTAGTCAAAAAGTACTGCATAAAATGTTAGTGGCACCATTCTACACCATTTAGATTATATTTTATTTAGATTAATTACAAATTAAACGAAAGGAAAAATAACTTTATTAATTGTTATTAACATGAACATGATATAGATAGTTACCCATTGTGATATTGTGCAGTCATTGAGGTGGTCTGATGAGGTAGAACGAATCAGTTGGATTTAAGAGATCTAGGGGAATAAGTTCCTTAAGACCCTGTCGACGATTTCTTAAGAGTGTTTTAGCCGATATTTATGGAAGATAGGATGCACTAAGCCCTGTTTGCATATAACCCAGCCTACAAAACGTATCTACAAATAATTTTAAAATTTTGTTTTTACCACAGATAACAAGTTAACGCATTTCTGGCTATTCTAATTGTCTTACTCATTAGCTAATTAATTTAATTATGTAATTTTAAATACTAAAAGGAAGATCCTATTGAAAAAGTAATGAAGCAACAATTTAAATAACATTAAATTCTGTGTCGCATGAATGAAACAAGGAATCTCAAGGAACAACAGTACCTGTTATAAGTGGTTTATGGCCTTACCACTTCACCGAATTATCACCTTATAGTATTCATCCCCCCCCCCCCACTCGCCGAATTTAATGTTATTTAATTTGTCGTACTATAACAAATTTTGCATAAATTTACGAAAAGCCAAAAGAAAGACCTAAAATGTCGTTATTCGTTGCTGAGGTACCATTAAGGGCCACACTTTCCGCGTTAGGTTTTTGGACTATTAGTATCCTCAATTTTTACTAAAATTAAAAAAAAATTCTATTTTGGTTTTTCGACTGCTTATGATATCACTTTTTTACCGATCAATGAGTTTTTGTACTCATCTGGGGTGGAATTAAACTTATTATTCAATAACTTTATCGCTAGGAAAATTCATTACTTAATTATATTTATGAGTAAGAATTTTAGTAACATCAGAATTGTATTCATGTATTAAGTTTGGTAAAGCTAATTTTCAAATTTATTTGCAGATTTATGTTCTATGAGCTAGATTTTATTTATCGGCTCCTGTACTAAAAGTTAGCTGCGCTAGGAAATGCAAATTATCAACTATCTATGAATCTTTTTGCTTAAATGAAACTTGTTTACCTTAAAAACATAAATGAAATAAATATTTTTTTTAAACTTTATTATTTACTTTATTCACAAATGTAAATAATATTTTATAATACCAACGAATGAGATTTTGTATAAAAAAAAAAAAAAAATGTCATGAAGGCATGAAGGTTAAGTTCATCCAATGATACCTCTCAATTCATATTGAAATTTGAAAATCAGTTTGGGAGGTCCTTATTCCAGCTCCATCGTAAACGTTGTCCTGTATCTGGTAAGTCTAGTGTTAGTAATTTTTGAGTTCAGTGTGTCGTGAAACCGTTTATATCCTGATTTAACAGTTGTTTGTACTAAAATGTTAACCCATGTACCCCATACCATGGTAAGTCTTAGTGTACGTTCTTGTCACCGAAGTTGGGGGAAGCGCTACTGATCAGTCTAAAATTTTTTTATTGAAATTGTTGCAATTTCAGTTAGTTTTTTTGGTAAATCCATAAATTTGTGCACCGTAAGTCCAAATTGATCTAAGAATGGAAGTAGTATATCTTAACACTTTCTTATAATTTATAAAAAATAAATACATTATTATTGTTATTTATTATTATTATCATTTATAGATACAACAGAAGACAACCATAAAATTACGGCAGAAAAGGTATAATGAATGATATAACAATGAAAATTAACCATAACGATTGAATGGAATGATGTGTCAATCAAATATTTGAAATAATTAAAATTGTCGTTACAATCTGCAATGCAAATCAGATCTATAATGTATAATTATCCATAATGTGCCAGCTATTTCACTTTCTCTACTACCTCTAGGAGAGGGCTAATTATTGAAGGACACGGAAGGAATGATCTTAATAGATTTCCGGCGAAGGATAAAGTTAATTTGTTGGAAATAATGAGTTTGATGCCAATGCTCAAAATCTGAACCCAGTCTCATTATATGACAGTCTGGTTAATTTTTATCTATGTTCCGTGAATAGCAAACTAATTGGATATGTTATAAACATTTTAGAATACAAAAAATAAATTTATGTGTAAAATGAGCTGCGGTAAAAAAAAAAAGTTTTTAATTATTTATTAGTTACTTACGTTTCGACCTACAATTTATGTCTTCATAAGGGCTCTTGTGTTGTGTGGAGATGTACACATCACATGTGTACGTTAATTGTTCTCTTAGTCATGTTAATTTTATAGTACTAATTTAGTTTACACACTTTACTGTGATAACTCATTGATGTTAAACATATAATCCTGCAGATATTTTGTTAAACAATAGAATTTTTTGTCATGACAGTTATGGAAATTGGTTTAGGCTGAATATTACAAAACATTAAAACCTTTAAAACTTTTTTAAAAAATCTAGCAGATTTGAGAAAGAGGACTTTGAGAAAGAAAACTGAAGTAATCTAAACTTAACAAGTTTTGTCAAAAAATGCCAAGTTTCCTTGGCAATTACACCATAATTTATTTTCATTAGATCTTGAGTTATAAACTTTTTCTAAAATATCTTGGCACAAGCAAATATGTCAGACACTATGAAGCATAACACACCAGCTAGGACTCGATTTGCTCTGAACAATCTATATAGTTCAAGATTACTAGTAGATTTAGGAGTTCTTTTAAATATCTTGTTAATTTAACTTATTTTGAATGAAGACTAAATTTCTAGCCATTTCGCTAGTAGATATTATATGATATTGTGAGAGCCCTCAGTGATCTGGGTTAGAATCCAACTGTGGCAGACCATTATTTTCTGTTTCACTATAGCTGTGAATAAGTCCTCAGTTTGGGAGCCTTCCGTGGTTCACCCAGCCTGATGAAGTTAGCAACTTTAATTTAGTAAAAATCAGGCAGTTGAATGTGATCCTGACCAAATCACCTCCTTGCACAACCGTGGGTCTAGTAACAGTACTTCAATACAAAGTACTGCACCATTGACCCTTCATAGCTTGTAGCGGTACAGATTTAATTTGTTCTGAATTAATATTTTAAAACAACATAAAATATATTTCCAATCCAACAGCAGGGCTCAGTCACCGAGGTCGTATTTTTTCCACATTTTAGTTCCTTAAAAAAATTAAAAAGCGTGATGGGTATGAACAAATGTATGATTCCTATGAAGCACTATTCTAGTATTGATTCAATTTACGTACCAATATTTAATCTTTCAATATCTTACTCTTGAGGGGCTTTAGAGGCGCTAAGAATATTCTAATCTATGACTATGGCTGGAATGAAAAAAATAAAATAAAAATGAGACCCACAAAAGCAACTTCTCTAACACTAAGCCAGCCAATATACACATTTCTAAACCTTTAACTCAATTTAGAAAGAATCTGGAGGATCGCAAAACTTCAAAAAACATATAAATAGGAGAAATTTTGAACTAAAATTCATACACACTCTAAATCGTTTTGTTCTTTCTTGATATAAATGTTATAACGATTTATATACATAAAACTTTTTTTCTTGACTGTTAATGATATATATGTTTGAGGTTGAGATTATAAAAAAATATTTGTTCAATATTTATTGAGTTTACGTTTCGAGACTTCATTGTCCCCATAGTCATGGCAAACAGTGAAAAATAG
>NW_027110474.1:620674-621535 GCF_000696795.3 Halyomorpha halys
AAACTTGTACGAGTTAGTTCTATTGGTTATTATAGTTATGTAGTAAACTTGTACGAGTTAGTTCTATTGGTTATTATAGTTATGTAGGAAACTTGTACGAGTTAGTTCTATTGGTTATTATAGTTATGAAGAAAACTCAGTTTCAAAACAATTGTAACGTTTACGTTTCTGTACCTTCATAAAAGAAGGGCCAATGTCCATTTTATTCGTCTAGAGAAAAATCGGTTTCAGTGCATATTGGCCGTTTTTTATTTTATTGTAAATTTGGCATTGGTTCTTTGAAAAAGTGTCCAACATCAAATCTTATATGATTAGACATTGGCCTTAATTTCGCTTATTTCCTCCACGTTTTCGAATTAAGAAATGGTATAAAGACAAAATTGGTATATGTGGACATTGACCCTTTTTAAGGATGTCTTCCATTGGTGAGCCGCAACCTGTCCTGGGTAGGGCCTATGATTTGCATGATATTGTTTCCTCTTTGGATTCGACACGAGGTCCATTTAAGGCCAGTCCTTTTCCATCCGCCCTGTTCCCTCCCATAAGGTCAAGGAATTCATATCCTTACGAAATACTCCAGGAATGGCTGATTTAGTTTTAAATATCGGCGTATGCCCTAACGTACAAATCGGTAGCGATTCAAGTCGGATACCTGTTGTAATGTTGACAATATAGGTTGTAGCGGTACAGATTTAATTTGTTCTGAATTAATATTTTAAAACAACATAAAATATATTTCCAATCCAACAGCAGGGCTCAGTCACCTAGGTCGTATTTTTTCCACATTTTAGTTCCTTAAAAAAATTAAAAAGCGTGATGGGTATGAACAAATGTATGATTCCTATGAAGCACTATTCTAGT
>NW_027110474.1:625120-630661 GCF_000696795.3 Halyomorpha halys
GATATTTAATAACAAAATAAACAAAAGTTTAGTGTGAATTATTACGATAATATCACCAACTTGGTTATTGAGGTAGATTATATAATATCTATGTTCAGAAAGAATTACGTTACATATTTTAATAAATATTTTAAAATTTATATATTTGCTTTTAATTTTGCTAACATTTTTGTTTTAATTTTAAAAGGTTGTTATTTTGTTGAACTCTTTTATTTTTATTTTTATATTTATCCGTTCATGAAAGAAACCTCCGTACAACGGACAATATATCCTTTCTCGTGGGTGTTCATTTTAGCCAAGTTTTACAGTGATTACTTTTAAAGTTGGTTATTTTTAAATCATTAATTATTATTAACGCAATCTTAAATGTTTCACTTTTACTCTCAACTATTTGTTTTAAAAAACGTCTATCGTTTCGGCCATTTTTAAGGACACAAAATTATTGTTGGTACTGTCAATGAGGTTGATAGACAAGGATAAACAATTTTCGAAGAATAGTTTTGTGTTGAAATTATGTGGTTTATATAAGATATGGGTAATTAGCCTGCAAAAAAAACAATTTAATGAATTATGACCATTCATTGAGTAAGGTTGTTTCCTTGGACATTGCCTAAAGGCCGAAACGTTGGAAGTTTTTTTAAAATAAATAGTTGAGAGTAAAAGTGGATTATTGAAGTTTGTGTTAATAATAATATAAACCACTCTCAAACAATCGATATATTAAATCAGTAATCTAATCATTAATTATATTGTTGAGTAGTAATTGTAGGTAGCTTACCCTACAGAGAAATATGTTAATAAGTAATATTTCACAAACCATAACTGCATTGTATACTGTATCGTGCAGAAATGACCTTTAAATGTATTCTTAATTAACCATTTGATCTTCGACCGAAATCATTTCATTAACCAATCAAGTTTAAGGCGAAGGTTTCCGAATGACGAATTCAGAATTGGTATCGATATTAGTTAACCATACACTCCGATTTATCGAATGTTGTGATGCTAAAACAGCAGCTGCACAACTCTTATGCAAGAACCAGTGTTCGAATACTAGTATTAATAACCGCTGCTAGATGGCGCAAAGATGTCTGGAGCTCTTACTATGTCTTATTGTTTGTTGACTATTACAATTTCAAACTGTAATAATATTGTAATTTCACACTGTAATAATATTGTAATACTAATGATATTAGTTACATGAAATTCTATATTTTGTTTACAATTTATTATTTTAGTTCAATTAACATGGTGATATTTTAAATTTATCTAAATACTTTAGGGAGTCGATTAAATACTGACATAAACTACGTTATAATACTACAATGAATATATTAATTAATCTATAATTATATATAAAGGATTTTATTAGGATTTTCATTAGGGAGAGTTGATGGTCACTACGAACATGGGATTACCGATTCCAAATAATCAATATTTGTTGGAATTAAATCGTTAAATACTTGATACGTGTCCGAAAATTCTTACAAATCCGGTCAAAGTGCCTAGAAATAAATCTTTTATATAATTTTAGAATTTTGTCATTCTATCATATATCGCCTATGTAGATATTCGATGGTTATCACATACTAATCGATTTGTTTTATCGTGCAGTACACGAAAAATAAAAAGTTTCTGATCCCATTAAATGAGTAAGTGTATTCAGGAATACAAAAAAAAAAAAAAAAAGAATGCTAGGTCATAAGAGTCCACTATTGAAACAGTCAGAACTGACTAATCCAAAGTTTTTCACGTCAAATATATTTTATTTATATTTTACATTTCTTTTATACAGGGTTTCTGTGGACGCTAAAAACTAATCCGACTTACTTTTTCTCTAAAAAAAAATTCTTGCTTTACTCTACTGAACTTTTAGTTTTTGTGATTTGTTTACGTTTAAGCTCATTTAATACAAGAAATAGTTTTTCTCATGCTAAAAAAGAAAATAATTGGTTTATTATTATCTCAATAGTGCAGTATTGTATGATTTCAACTGATTGTCCTAGTTAAGTGGGATTAAATACTTTTTTTTATGGAGAAATAAAAATTGTACAAAAATATATTTAGTGAATACAATCAGTAAATTTGATCTCAGTTATAATGGAGGGATACAGGCCTGTAGAGAAATTACCCATTGGTAGTACTCTAAGAAATAAAATTTATTTTCATTTTTTGCACCTTTAAAAACCCTTTAATACGAATTTTTGTAGCAATTGAAAAATCAATTGTTTTACTCAACATTTTCTCCTTTCTTTGATTCAAAATCACCAACAAAAAAAATTAATAAATTCTACAAGATACCACAAACTAAGGAGTGGTTAAGGATGGTTAGAGCCCTCTAAACTCAACTGAATAGTAGAAACTGGACCTACGTAAACAAATTAGAACCGGAGATTTTGAATAAAACTTTGTATGAATTGAGGTTGTATGAAATATGAGGTTTCTTCACATGAAAATTATTTTCCTCCCTTATGATGTTAACAAATCCAATAGTTAATGATGCGGTTTGGAAATCAGAAATTCAGTTCTCCAGCAGCTGCCAGTAACGTTGGATTAGTTATTTGTTTTTGTGACGCAGAAAATTAGCAAAAAAAAATATATCCTTTAGAATGCTTATTTTTATGAAAATTCGTACTTAAGGGTTTAAAAGGGCTCTAAAAACGAATCTGACTTGATTTGGCCTTTTTAAAAAATGTTTACTACATCACTTGTTGCGTCTTTGTGTTTTTGTATTTTTTTTTAATTGAGTTTAAATAATTTAGTACGTTCAGCAACATTTTGTTTTCTGTAGGAAAAAAGTATAAGCATTATACGCATACAGAGTGAAAGCAGAAAACAATATCATATTTTTTTTTTTTTTTAATTATATGAAATATTTGTTTTCTCGCCTACTAGGAAGCATTGGCCAGAACCCTTGGACACTGGTCTAATATTGCTCGACCTTGTTTCACCAAAAAAAAGTTTCATATTAATCGGTTATAATGTTAGTTTCCAATTCCTCATTATGAGTGGAGTATAAATAATTTCTTCCCAAATTTAGCTCTCCTTCCCCGAATATCAACACCACGTCCAATGGGACTTGTGGGAAAAGGTTTTCACATTGTCTTATAGTTTATTTATAACTGTATTATTATAGTTTAGTTATTTAGTTTTCACTTTGTCTTTATGCATAATATTTTAGATATGACCTGATAATTTTTAATTATTGGTGTGGTTGGTGACACCATTAGGACGCCTACTTATTTTTAATTTCTTATTTCAAAAACTCAAATTGAAGTTACAAAAATATAATAGGATAAATATTGGGTAATTTCATATAAAACGTCTGTTTTTATTTTTTCAGAAATTCAAAGTGAGATTAGTGTATTTTGTTGTTTACTACATTTATGTTTGTAGATAATAATTATTATTATCCTTTTTATTATTAATCCTCTATTCAGGACAGACGGTGAAGAAACACAAGGAGCTGTGTTATGAGGCCCTTCCATAACCACCTTATTTGCGAGACCTATATACAACAGTTTTTCATTAGTTCATAAATTTGGAGAATTTTATGGAAAATTTTTGAAAATCTCTCAGGTCAAAAACACATATTCTGACTTCATTTCTTTATAAAACCCTGAATTTTTCAGTTCTGCGATTGGAAAGTTAATAACACCTTGAGAAAAATTAAAAGAAAATGATGCGTAAATATTTGGAATAAAAACGTTTGGATTTGATAAGTTGTTTTACTAAATACACTTTCCTGTAAAAACGCACACATCATATTCAACGACCCATGGTTGATTAGCCATTTGTGTCATAATTGTTTTTGGATTTCATATTACGACCAAATCCGTACTTCGTGCTGTTACAATCTTAAAGGTATGGTAATAACGAAAGTAAAACAAGGCTCATAGAGAAGAGAGAACTGACAATAGCAGGTTGCATTATCCAAAATGACTGAATTATGTAAATGAAGTTTTAACTGGCTTTGCCCGCGGCCGCTTTTACCAACCTTCTTCTTTCACGTCGAGATGGTAATCAGCCCCGATCTCATTACTCAACCCCCTTCAGAATCAAAAGATCGTAATATGTATCAGTATTTTAAAACAAATACTGTAATTGGGTATATTTCGTTATCTTTTATTACTTAATAACCCATGAACGGTTTTGGGTTCTCTTGAGGTACAGAAGCCAGATGAATCAAATCCAGTAGAACTTACTTCTGCAAATAACTTTAAAAATTAGTTTATATCACACCTAACGCAGAAAAGTATTTCTGGCGGATCTAGAACTCTTAGTAATAAATTTTATAAAGTAATAAATTATATATTTTTCGCCAAACGGTTCACCTTAGCGAAAATGTCACTTAACTAGACATAAACCGCATTAGATTCTGCGTAGAATGGTTACCAGAACTGATTAATTCGGTCAAGTAGTGCGTCGTAAATCATAAACTTTACCTATTGAAAATAATTTTATTGGAGTTTTGGCAATGGCCAGATTTTGCACTCGAAGTCCTGAGCGTCTGCGGTAAGCGCCCTCACTCATCCTCCACAGGCTTTTGCCGGGATCTCCTAGTCCTAGTCTTTCTTCCATAAGTAGGATGAATACCTCTGTTTCAAAGTTCCCCAGGCTGATTGTAAATAGGAACGATTCTTTTGCAGAGGTTATTTTACTTCAAGTTTAATTTAATTATTTTTTAAATTATTATTAGTATTGAGGTGTTGATAGTTGACCGTAGATTAATGATTGGAGAAGTCTGTCGGGGGGCACGGTCGGCAAAGAACAACATAAATAAACAAAACAAAATAAATAAATATGGTTTTGTTTATTTATGTTGTTCTTTACTGACCGCACCCCCCGAAAAACTTCTCCAATTATTATTAGTATTATTTTTTGTCTTATATTTCTTATTTTGTCATCATTTAATTTATATATTTGTAAATGAGCTTTATGATAGCTATCATCATTGTCTATAAATATGACAGAATGTAATACCATATTACACACTAAAGAAATTTTTAAAAAACAAAAAAATAAAACATAAACCAAAAAGTGGATGTTTCTTCAATATTTGTTTATTATCATTTTCACTCCATTAAACGAGAACGCTTCCAGGGTGAGTGACGTCAGAAGGCGGGGGACGATTCCTTTCACGGGCGTGGCATCCGGTATGCCATATTTGACTGTTGCTGCCGCACCTCGTATGTCAGAAATGGCTAGCAGAGAAATTTAAAAAAAAAAGTTAAAAGTTACTCAAAGTGTACTCACATTTTGTTGTTCATATCGGTTTTTTTTTAATTACTATTAATTCTCAGTCACTTTTTTGCTGTGAACATTCTAACAATAAGTTAGAACAAGTATTCTAAAAAATATTATTTACTTTTTTTTTAATAAACAACTTTCATCATTAAATCACAAGCAATTATTTATTTACATTAAATTTTATATTTTTCTGAAAAGAAATAAATTTTTTATTTACTGTTCCCAGAAAAAAATAAATATAAAATTGACCAAGTTCATTAAATTTTATATTCACTCTTTACTTTTTAAATA
>NW_027110474.1:635131-636068 GCF_000696795.3 Halyomorpha halys
ATAACAGAATATAAATTCGGAGCAATATCCTTTATGAGAAGGAAAAAATTACAATAATTTTAAAATTAGGTCATAAGAATTGCACTGGATGCCTCTTGGTTTGTAAGAAATAGCCAATTGCTTCGGGAACTATAGAATCAATATAATAAAAATGACGGTTCATAAAATATCAATCCCTGTTACCGGCAGTTGAAGGAACAGTTACTTATAAGTTGGGAAATCCGAAGACTGAAGCCCAGGTCACTGCAGGACATGTTCTTCTTTTACTGTCTCAAGATGCGCATGAGGCTGCCCTTTGCCTGCTCAGCGGCCGCCAACCATCTTTCTCTATCTTCTGTAAGGGTAACTGGGATCCTCGGTTATCGCAGATCCTGCCCCACAGCATCCTTCCATCGGCCCTTCGGTCTACCACGTTACCGCACACCATCCGGAACGTAACTGTACATTTTAGGAGTCACTCTTGGCTACTGCAGGACATATTGATATAAATTATATATTTATCGATTCTATTATTGTCATTACTTATGTTTTATTTATTTTTCTATTCGTTTTTTTCTCAAATTAACTTTCTTTCACCCCATTAGAAGTCAATTATTTATTTTAGTAAATATATAAATGTCATTGTTTTCGTTACTAACTTTTCTTTTTTTCCCTCTTTTTAAGTACTATTATTTTGTTAATTTATATATATTATTTTCATAATTCATTCAAAATTGTTCAATTTTTATTACGTTGTGGATAGTTAGGGGTGTCTTTTGCACGGGACTATATCCCACCGGCATAATCAAATGTTAAACGAAAAACAAATCTTACTGTTATATTAGACGTGTGGACATTACAAAGCTAATCTTGTATTGAAGAAAAAAAAATAATAATGGATATAAATTCGATGGCCACTACAGTGTTATAATGCAGGATGGCTAATCAGAAATGAAAT
>NW_027110474.1:638223-639488 GCF_000696795.3 Halyomorpha halys
TTCACATAAACAATTTGGTTCCTGGTTGAATTGCCTTTATGTTTTTTAACTAAGAATACGGAGAATATTATAAAACGTCTTCTTATTTTGGTTATAAAAATAGTCCACTTAAGATCGAACTTCTTGCTTGAACGTGTATCTAATGATTATGAAATTTAAGGATCTCTAAATCTCCATTTCTAAAACGGAAAATCCTATTATTAGTTGCAATAGCCTGGTTTTTAATTTTTTAAAAAACCTTCAACCCAAGAAAAACAACTTGGGGAAACTCAGGATATAAAAGTAGCGAATCGGGATTTTACGGAGGCAAAAACGTCCAAAACAAAAACATCGCAAACCAAACACGATCTATGAGGAAAGAACCTATTAAAATTACAGTAGACATAATGGCTAGTCCGTTGCATGATGTCATTCTCTTTTTAGCAGACCTATTAACAGACTCTCAATCATATTAAATATTATATAGTTTTAGCATGCTAAAAGAAGGAAATACTTCTCTATTTAGCACACTTTATTAAATAAATTAAACTTACGATCATGAATACTCCTAGTATTGTGCGTAGACATTTTTGTTACAAAATTGTAATATATTTTTAGGAATATCCATAAAATTATATAATCACTCTAAATTATACATTCATCTTGTAAACAAAGACGCATCATTCTGACACGTGTTTCTTCCCACTCAGTTAAGACTGTTCAATCTATTCCGTGAATTAGGTTATGCGTAGTTTTTTAAACGCACTAGCCATTCATGAATAAGGCCCCTGGTGAGTAAGACTGACCTTATCACCTCCCCAAGGGGTGGGTCTCTCAGCTGACCCCTAATTACAGGCAATTAGCAATTGTTTTTTTCCTCAATGATTCGTCTATTTTTGTAGTTTATTATATTCATCGTGTCTTTGCTTTCACTTCTCTCAAGAGTACAAAGAAAGTATTGCGATTTTTCCATTAATATAATATTCAGGTAATATACATTTGTGACAGGACATGATAGGTCACAGTGTTAATTCGTTGGAACGTAAGCGCCTTTCTAATAAACCTTGACGTTAATTAGTCTCTATAATTGTGCAAGGTTATGGCGAGTATCCAATAAGTTCAGAAATTTATTTCAATTTCGGTCATTAAACCAAGTTAATAACAACATAGTAAAGTAAATTGCTATTTTAAAACCTCAGACAAAGACTTTAATATTTAGTATGAATGTTTAAAAAAGAGGTCTCGTATTGCATGGTATCAAAACCTAAAAAACAATAGCTATGGAT
>NW_027110474.1:640919-646537 GCF_000696795.3 Halyomorpha halys
AAAAGACAGGAATTGCTTTAAGTGGCCCCTCTGCGACTTTATGTGAGGTCTCCTCCTACCATTCTGGTTCGTCTTTGTTCCACCATTTTTTTTTTTTATAGTAATAGTAACTATGGTAATATACATCATGGTACAGGAAGTATACGTCTTTAGTTTAAAAAAAACATTTATTTAAACTTGTTAAATTATTTTTATGTATTTATTAAATAATAGATAAAACCAGTAGAAGAGCTTTACGAAGATTTAAATACTAACAATTTTCCTCAAAACTTATCTAATCTATTTATTGATTTACTATTATTATCTATTATATATTATATTATTTATATTTATGTATAATAAATAAATCTGTACAATTAAAGCTTCTCTCTTTTAGGGAAATTACAACTTTTCAATTAATTTGTTTGACTGAACAAATAGGTATAAAATATAAATCTATTTTATTCTGGAATTTCTTTTTAGAAAGTTTGATTATATTAATTTTTTTAAATTGTCGAGGTTAAAAAACTTCCAAAAATGAATATAATCTATTCTATATTTTTCTTCATTGTTGTACAACATTTCGGGACAATTGTCTCATATCCATGCTCCTTTACAAGCCTAGAAATTATTTTATCAACATTTCTCATCGATGTCATATATGGGTATTTGCAATTCTTGTAATTATATTAGCCATATCAATAGGGAGGTAACAAAACAGCATACTGGTCCGTAACATGTTGATATAGTCCAAAGAGGTAATATCCAATATAGACAATGGTTTGATCTACAGAGAGAGATGAATGCACCAATAGTGAAGGAAAATGAATTAATTAATGCAGTGTAAAACAATTTTCAACAATATGGATGACATGATTCCAATAGTGGAATTGAAAATATGGGATAAATATGATCACAAGAATTATAAAAGCACATATATCACATGGATGAGTGATGAGGAGGTGCATGAATATGGGACATTCGTCCCGAAACGTGGCAAAACAATGAAGACAAATATAAAATAGATTATATTCAACTTTGGAAGTTTTTTGACCCCAAAAATTTATAAAAAATAATAAATCTATTTTATTTTAAAGAAATAATTGAAAAGGTGTAATTTTCCTAAAAGAGAGAAGCTTTAATTGTATGTTTCCTAAAGTTAGTGAAAATGTACTTGGACAAATTGGAAATTCACCACTGTAATAATCCACTCATATGATGCGCTTGTTTGGGGTTTCAGACTATGGAATATTTTGAAGTATTTTCTGGGGTTTTTTCCGTTTGGAATTTTACCCTTCCTTAACAGGCGGACCTGAGCGATATTTCAAGCGATATTTATTTTTCATAAATAATGAATCAGTACAAAACATTTCAGAATCTAACAAGTTTTTGAACATCTCACAATCACTTATAAGAGACTGAATAATTTTTTTTAAATAATTGAAGAGCTTACCTACCTTTTAGGGTCAAAGATTTGTCATTTGAGAAAAAAATCTAAGGAAGTTACCATTTTTGAAATATGAGTGTCAAGAAAAATATATTTGCGCATGCTTAAGCAAAAGTGGAGGTAGGAGTTTGAAAAAAATTAAATACTAGATCATTTTTGCTCTGATTTACAACATTCCTCCAGGTTTGGATTAAATCTGTCTAGATATTTTCGAAAAATAGGTGTCATCATAATAGTTTATTATAAGTTTCAATTTATTATATTTTTATACCGATTTATATTTTTATTCTTATAAAATATTTGTTTTATTTACTTTGTTTTATTTTATTATTACTTGCTTATTTATTATATTTTTAGAACTATTTTTATCATTTAACTTTTTTTTTTTTTCGTTCTTCTATTCTTCAATTCTTATATATATTATATGAAAGAACGGTAATACTTATTGCCCTTAATTGTGACAGTTTGCATTATTTTCTCTTGTATAAAAAAAAATCCATAAGAAGAAAGGAAAATATAATAAAATGAGGAATATCTTACGAAGTTTAGAATAGATTGATGACTAAATAAATAGATGATAATAAATAAGAAATAATGCATAATTTAATATAAATACATAAAAAATGTAAGGGTACAAAATATAAGAACCCGGGTTCGAATCCGGTTTCGGCAGATAATTATTTTCTGTTTCACTGTAGCTGTGAGTCAGCCCTGTGGGTTCCGAAGCCCTCCAGGGTCCACCCAGCCTCATAAAGTGGGGTGCCCTTAATTAGGTGAAAATCTGGTATTCGAGTAATTACCACCACTGTTAAGTAAGCTGTCGAATTGTTTTTAATAATTTCACATTAAAGTTACAATGAATAGTTCTAGATGTTGAGTTTTGAAATTTGATTACTAAATTAATATAATTTTTTTTTATTGATTTCATGTTTTGTAACTATATTTAGAAAGAGCATATTGTATTTAAAAACTTTGGTTGGTTCTAATAATCTTATCCGTTATTTTATCTTTCCAATGGGTCAGGAAAGGTCTTAGCTTGGTTATTACATATTACAGTGAGGTCAACAGCTGCTGGATTAATAATTAGAAAAACTGGGGATATCGGATCGAAAAATATATCAGTATTACTTTTTACTCAAAATTGTATAAGCTGTAGCTTATTACATACATATATATGAAATATATGATAAGGAAAAGTAATGTGATCATGAACAACTTTTAATTTCAGTTTCCGATGGAAATGCACGTTTTGAACCACCTGAGTCCGAATAACTAAGTCTAAAAAAATTCCTGGTTTGGGTGTGAACAGAAATCCCAAAAATGAAAAGTCGTGCGAAATTAAATGTTTAGGACAGGGCTTAAAAGCTGATTTAAAATTGAAATTACCTTTTAAAAAATATACTCATTAAAAATATTTTTAAAGAAATACTCATCTCCCATTCTTTGTCATTAAAAATGGATAAATAAAAATTATGAAAGGTTTTGATAATTAACTTAAGGAGATAAGAGAAAAAATATTTTTTTAGAGGATGAAAACACATTTCCGAAGATAAGATAGTAATATAGACGTATTATATATATATTGAAAAGCCAAAGTCTTTAGAAAAAATAATATTTAACAAAGAATGTGGACGGAGAATGACGAGAAATACATAAATATAAAGTATGTTTTATAAAGAGTTTAAACTGGTGGAGCCTGATAACGTTTTTTGTTACCATTATTATTAAATAAATAACTTTTAATTTCACGTAACTTATAAATGAGCCTTTCAGTTGACAGGATAACTCCATTATACCATTCTGAGTATAATATAATCAATATTGATTCTATAATAATTAAAATGAAAGGAATATGGTCCGGGTGTGGTCAAATAAACTCAAATAGTAGAATTATACTATTTTATTAAAAAATAAAATAAAATAGTATAATTCTACTATTTGAGTTTATTTGACCGCACCCGGACCATATTCCTTTCATCTTTACACACGGTCAATCAACAATCGTCCAGTATAATAATTAAGCATTGAATCAATGCTTGTAAAAACAAATTGTACGTTTCTGGAATGTGTTATAATTTTTCAATCTAATATAGTTTCTGTTAGAACACTACCGAGGATTGTTACAGAACGGGACGCCACACACAGCGCTACTGGTTATGGACTCGTCAGAGATTCACAGAAACTCGATAGTAATTTCTCCCCCTCGAATGTCGGGTTGCCAAGTGATTACAGTTTCTAGTTTCTTGTAGATGAGTGTCCAACAGAACAACTAGTACAAGAGTCCAAGAGGAGAAAAAAGGCAGTTATCTCACCCCAATTTTTGATTACTTTAATGAAAACTATGCATAATTAATAGTCAAAATTGATGAGAATTCCAAGTATAGGTAGGGAGAATAAAAAATAGCGGCTGTTTCAAAGCAATAAAAAAAAATTTCATTCGAAGCTCTATATCTTTGAAAGTAGGAACAACAAAAGAAAAACTACGAATCAAAATTGATGAGTCTGCCTAGTATAGGTAGGGGGAATAAAAAATGACGGCTGTTTCAAAGCAATAAAAAAAAAAAATTTCATTCGAAGCTCTATATCTTTAAAAGTAGGAACAACAAAAGAAAACCTAAGAGGACGTCATTTAAAAAAGAGTAAATTTTCTAAAATATGAACCCTAATAGAATTATTTACGTTAAATAATTTTCAAGATATAGATTTTTAAAAAGCAGCATTTCATAAAAATGTTGTATGGGACGTACTGAAAGGTCAGTAGTTAGTGAATGTATTTGAAAAATTTATATCTCAAAAGCCGTTTGACGTACAGATGTCTATTAGCACTCAAATTAAAGTTAGTTTAATGAGCTATAAAGTAGCTTATGATGTTTATCTTTGTAGGAGTAATAGTTGACATGAAATATGCTAAAATAAATTGATTTATAATTGTTCGGACAAATTTTCATTTGCCAAATTTATATTCATATGTGAATATCATAAAAACTACTACTTCTACGAAGATAAGTGTCATACTTTATAGTAAGTTAAATTTCTTTATTTTGAGTGTTAGCAGACATATGTGCGTCTTATGGATCTAGAGATATATTTTTTCAAAAATCCAACATTTTATACGAACAACTAGAAATTAACATTTTGTGAGATTATTTTGTCAAATATCATTAAAACTACTACTCCTACAAAGATAAATATAATTAACTATTTTGTAGTAAATTTAACTAGCTTTAATTTGAGCGCTGGCAGACATCTGTACCTCCAATGGTTTCTGAAATGAAGTTTTTCATAAATCAAACCTTTTGTCTGAACAACTATAAATCAATTTACTTTAGCAAATGTCATGAAAACTACTATTCCTAGGTAGGTAAAGGTCATAAACTTCTTTGTAGTACATTAAACTAGCTTTAATTTGAGTGCTAATAGATATCTGTACGTCACATAGTTCCTGAGATATATAGTTCTCAAAATAAATTAACTAACTACTAATCTTTCAGTAGACTTATAAGAAATTTTGCTTTTTAAAAAGCCCCCATTTTTTATTCCTCCTACCTATACTTGGCAGACTCATCAATTTTGACTTGTAATTATACCTAGTTTTCATTAAAGTAATCAAAAATTGGGGTGAGATAACTGCCTTTTTTTCTTTTCGGCTCTTGTACTAAACACTTTGCTGGTAGTGGAGGTTAAAAAAAATTTATTATTTTATAATTTATTATAATTTTCACCGTCTTGGCTATTCGAAGAAGCATACAACGGAGAAGACAGGTTGAAGTCGGAAAACCTGTTTACCAGTAACAAACAACCGTTTCTAGACATAGTCTTTAAGATGTGGGAGTACCCAAAAACTCCTTAGTATTCTCCTCATCCTGAGATAATACTACATCATGGTTTTACCATCGCTCGAGTCTTCCGAAGACATTTCACGGTCGACATCCATGACGACACTGAACGAACTAGACATTTTGATTACTGATGAGTAGCTTGGTGTGTGGAGTCAATTCTCCACTGAGTCTGCAACTGGTCAGTAATCAGAGTTACCTACTGGTTTAGTTCCTTTTCAGTACCTCCGTGTGCATACGGTCTTACAAACAAATGCACAGAGCCCAATTTGCGAAACATGGTTATTTGGACTGGAAATGGAATTCAAAATTTTTCACGATTGCAACATTTTCTCAAAATATATTTTTCCATATAT
>NW_027110474.1:646838-647842 GCF_000696795.3 Halyomorpha halys
TATAAACACATTAAGAGCTGAGTATCTCAAGGGAAGACTTGTGGTTTTCAATAGATTTTTCTTTTTAGTTTTGTCTAATGTGTATTACTAAGATTCTTTATGAGATGTGTGAAAAATTATAAATAATTGTGACTTACCGATTATTACTGTTATTATTATTAAATTTCTGCAATATGTTGCACAAAATGTAGTACTGCAGAACTTTATTCTTTCCATAAATAATTTTTATTTTACTAAGATTATTTTCGAGTATTACTTTCGATAAATTAATAGTCCAATATTGTTGAATTCCGTTTAAAATAGGTTAAACAAATTTCAAATATAATTGTAAGACTACTCTTCAATTTCTTCTACTAATCACTCACTCTCTTGACCTCCATTGTAGCCATCATCGATTGATAAATCTATCGATACGATAAGGCCGTTCGATGGTCACAATCGATTTATACAATGACAGAGCCGTGGACAGTGATGCAGGATGGACTACACCCACAACATGCACTGTAGTAAATTGGAGCAATTCTTTAATTGGGATGCTCTCCCCACCTCGAGGCCTCAGCCGCTGTACTCACAATTGGATGCGAAAACGTGATGGATGCTGAGCTGGTAGGCAGCTGATACATCATTGGACACAGGCTAACCAATAATATACATCAGGTAAGCTGTAATCATATTCTATTGGTCGTTATTTCAGTACAAATATTTAGAAGATTACAAACTGCTTCCAGTCTTTACGTTTGCCGCCCTTTTTTGAATCACTGTGCGCATGCTTCGTCATGACTTCATGTTTATTATTATGAAACTCTTCATAGTTACGAATATTTTTTTAATTGTAAAATTATTTGATAGTTATTGTATAAAACTAAAAAAAACAATCACACTGGTTACATATTTTTTAAAATATATAAACAAATAATACAGAAATTAAATGAAAAATAATCTTTATTTCGGGAACTTGGTCCGTGACTGTGAACATAAATCGTATTTATGGTCTATTATATAGT
>NW_027110474.1:649292-651379 GCF_000696795.3 Halyomorpha halys
TTATTATTTCCTGCCTTTGCTTAATCTGCATATAATTGTTTGTTTTTGTGGATAGAGAAAACATATATTAGTGATTGTGTTAACTGAGATAGGAGGTGATTACCGTATCGCTTAGGTCAGAACAACAATAAGAAGTTGAACCTATTGTCTATACGATTCCTATGTTATAAAACATTTAATAAAAATCTTGTGTGCATACACCTGTAAGGGACATAGATTGGTATCGGCAATTATTTTCGTGGCACCTATAGGTGTAAATTCATTACACAAACTTAATGATTTCTAGTAGTTCGAACAAAATTTCATATAAAAATTACTACATTTACGAAAATAAACGTTATAAACTACTTTATTGTACATTCAGCTTTAATTTTAGTGAAAACATTCATCTGTATGTTTTTTAGTGCTCATATTTTAACAAATTGAAGTTCTAAAAGGCCTAATGAAGTTCTATTAAATTTTCTAGTGTTTTAGGTAATTTAAAAGATATGGAGCTTTATATGAATAACTTGATTTTATTAACGTTTTGAAACAACCGCCGTCGTTTATCCCTCTAACAATAATTGACAGACGCCTTTTACTGTCTTCATTTAATAGGTTATTTTATTTTATTTTTTTTTTTTTATTTTAGGTTTTTAATATCGTAGTCAAAAATTGAGTTATTTCATCTCACTATTTGATTACTTTAATAAAAAAATATGTATAAATGCTTGGAACATATTCATAAACAAATTAACGAAAAATCAGTAGGTGGTTAATTTATTTTTGGGGAAACTATATCTAAGGAATCATTAGACGTAATACAGTTGTCTATTAGGACTCATACTGAAGCAGGTAATTAAACCTAGAAAAATATATTAGTGATTGTGTTAACTGAGATAGGAGATCGGTAATCATCTCCTATCTCAGTTAACACAATCACTAATATATCAAGTTATCGCTTAGGTCAGAACAACAAGTAATAAGAAGTTGAACCTATTGTCAATGCGATTTCTATGTTATAAAATATTTTAAAAAAATCTTGTGTGTATCTATGTAAGGGACATAGATCATTAGGTATTAGCGATTATTTTCATGGCACCTATAGGTGTAAATTCATTACACAAACTTAATGATTTCTAGTACTTCGAACAAAATTTAATATCAAAATATAAAAACTACTACATCTACGAAAATAAACGTTATAAACTACTTTATTGTACATTCAACTAGCTTTAATTTTAGTGAAAACATTCATCTGTATGTCTAATGCTTTCAGAAATTTCTTTTTTCATTAATCAAAAATTTTGTCCAAACAACTAGAAATCAATATTTTGTGAAGTTATTTTGGCAAATATACAAACTTTATGATCTCTAGTTGTTCTGACAAAATTTCATATGAAAATATAAATACTACTACTCTTACAAAGATAAACTTCATGAACTACTTTATAGTACATTAAACCTGCTTCATGATGAGTCCTAATAGACACCTGTACATCTAATGATTCCTGAGATATAGTTTTCCTCTAAAAAATTAACCAACTACTGATTTTTCGTTAATTTGTTATGAAATGTCGTTTTTAAAAAAAACTGTGTCTCGAGAACAATTTCAGGTTGTTTTAGTGCTCATATTTTAACAAATTGAAGTTCTAAAAGGCCTAATGAAGTTATATTAAATTTTCTAGTGTTTTAGGTAATTTAAAAGATATGGAGCTTTATATGAATAACTTGATTTTATTAAAGTTTTGAAACAACCGCCGTCTTTTATCCCTCTAAGAATACTTGACAGACGCCTTTTACTGTCTTCATTTAATAGGTTATTTTATTTTATTTTTTTAATTTTAGGTTTTTAATATCGTAGTCAAAAATTGAGTTATTTCATCTCACTATTTGATTACTCTAATAAAAAAAATATGTATAAATGCTTGGCAAAATTTAAGTCTGCCATGTATAGTTGTGAAGGGAAGGATACAGTTTTTAAAAAACAACATTTCATAAACAAATTAACGAAAAATCATTAGGTGGTTAATTTATTATTTTTTTTTACTATATCTCAAGAATCATTAGACGTACAGTTGTCTATTAGGACTCATACTGAAGCAGGT
>NW_027110474.1:652129-654244 GCF_000696795.3 Halyomorpha halys
TACAGTTGTCTATTAGGACTCATACTGAAGCAGGTTATTAAACCTGTACATAGTACTAAAAAGTAATTTATAGTACTTCGTAAAAGTAGTAGTATTTATAATAGTTTCATATGAAATTTTGTTCGAACTACTAAAAATCATAAAGTTTGTGTAGTGAATTTACACCTACAGGTGCCATGAAAATAATTGCTGATACCGGCCTATGTCACACACACATACACTCAAGGTTTTTATAATTTATAATTTTAATATTTGTTTCGTATTAACAATAGTCGTTGTTCTGACCTAAGCGATATGGTAATCATCCAATTTCAAACATACATAAATTGATACATAATACAAACATAATGTTTTTTTTTCTTTTCTTTCATGTTATTCATATCAAATCATCTTTTTTTTTACTATTAATTTTTGTTTTGACAATCCTTAATTTAATAATTTTGACTACTGTTTAGATGATCAAAAAGAATACGATTAAATATTTAATTATTTACTTTTAAAAATGCTAATGAGATCACCATATCGTGGGTCAGAACAACAAGCGATAAGAGACGGTCTGGTGTCAATATAATATATTATAAATTATTCAATACAAACCTCGTGTGCGTCTGTGGACATGTAGGGTCTTAGATTGGTATCTACAATTTTTGTCATAACAACTTCACTCCGGTAGAAGAAAATTCATTACACAAAGTGATTAATGTTAACATTTATTATCTTACTACCATTTATTGAGTTTTTTTTTATATTTTAGGTATTAATATTACCTTATATAGGTATTAATAAGGTTAAAAAGTATATAGGTTATTACTTGGGTAAACTATGGTGCTACTGTGATATGATAACCATAATGAGAATGATAATTGTTGATTTTAGTGAACGATATTGATCACTGCAATCTGGTTTTTTTTCTATTGAAAGGAAATGAAATGTTCAAATAAATATTTAATGGTTTTATAATAGTATAAATTTGACCTAAGAAGATACATTGTTTTTTCCTGCGTTCATTTTCTTATATCAATTTTTTTTCAAAAGAGTAATAATTAGGGATAGGATTTATATTTTTTCATATATTTTTACCTGACCAAGATATCTTCGATTCCTTACTAACTAACGATGTTTCAAGACATTTCTTGCCAAAAGAACCCATTTTTATTTCACATATTTTTAATATTTGGCCTTTTTTACATATTGTTACATATTTTGTTGTAAATCACATATTTTCTATTTAATGTATAAATACATATTTTTTTTAAATATTTGACAATTTATTAGCACATATTTATGTACATATTTCAGATTTTTTTAGCACATAAAAATCCTATCCCTAGTAATAATCCTGTGTACTAACCTGAAATTTTCTTCACAATCGGATGAACAGTCTAATTGATTGTGACCCAAGACATATTTGACTTAAGACTGTCAGAAATGGGACCAAATTTGTTCCTTGTCTTGACGTCTGAAGTGTGAAATGTGAATAAAAATTTTAAATAAACTAGCATGTGAACGATACAAAGCATCGACTTTAGGTACCTTCGGTAGTGAATGAGCGAAATACCAAAAAATAATTTAAACTTATCTGGACCCAGACCCAACAACTAGAAATAAATGAAGTCTAAAAGAAAATTCTCAATATAATGAAGGGAGTTTGTTTTACATCTAGGTGCTTGCCTTCTATGGGTGCTGATATCAGTTAAAAATTTAATGGTTTTTGATTGTTTTTTATAATATAATTTATCTATTCGGATATAAATTTACGTTCAAAAATTATAAAATCCATAGTTCTGATTGAATTTCAGTTTGGTTCTACGGATGAACATTTTAAGGTTACATGTATTCGTAGTTTGGATATACACAATGTTGTCTATCCCTAATCACCCTCACTTTGACAAGCAGTGGATTTCCCCTATCCGTGATCTTGAACAATTTGCGATCTTTTAGTTTAAATATTAAAAAAAAAACTTATTTTAACATTTAAAGTCACAAAATATTCAAATCATATTGAAATGAATTTAAACCTGTTACTTACTTATAACATTCAAATTAATACTTAAAATAATTCAAAATAATAAGGAAATTGTCTATAAATTGAAAATAATTACTAGAGATTATAAT
>NW_027110474.1:654294-661570 GCF_000696795.3 Halyomorpha halys
ACCAAATTTGTTCCTTGTCTTGACGTCCGAAGTGTGAAATGCCAATAAAAATGTTTCATTCCTAGCATGTGAACGATACAAAGCATCGACTTTAGGTACCTTCGGTAGTGAATGAGCGAAATACCAAAAAATAATTTAAACTTATCTGGACCCAGACCCAACAACTAGAAATAAATGAAGTCTAAAAGAAAATTCTCAATATAATGAAGGGAGTTTGTTTTACATCTAGGTGCTTGCCTTCTATGGGTGCTGATATCAGTTAAAAATTTAATGGTTTTTGATTGTTTTTTATAATATAATTTATCTATTCGGATATAAATTTACGTTCAAAAATTATAAAATCCATAGTTCTGATTGAATTTCAGTTTGGTTCTACGGATGAACATTTTAAGGTTACATGTATTCGTAGTTTGGATATACACAATGTTGTCTATCCCTAATCACCCTCACTTTGACAAGCAGTGGATTTCCCCTATCCGTGATCTTGAACAATTTGCGATCTTTTAGTTTAAATATTAAAAAAAAAACTTATTTTAACATTTAAAGTCACAAAATATTCAAATCATATTGAAATGAATTTAAACCTGTTACTTACTTATAACATTCAAATTAATACTTAAAATAATTCAAAATAATAAGGAAATTGTCTATAAATTGAAAATAATTACTAGAGATTATAATACTGAGCATTAAAAAACATTTAATTATGACACAGTATAAAGCGTATTTCGTATAAACTCATTACATCTAATAGAACAACGATATAATTTTATATAGTAAAATTAATATTATTGTCAGGCAATTCATAAACCCAATCATATATGTTTTAATAAACATAGGTAGAGGATCGATTTTTAATTTTAATTTTGAAAACAAAGATTAATCTGTCTACTAAAAGATGGAGAACGCTTTCCAGTTTCATAGGAGACATCATTTAGACAAGAACAAATAACATTGATTTAACGATTTACACATTTTAGCATTTTTTAAATCATTAATTATTCTGATGTTTAAAGAATCTTTATTTTTTCAAAAACAACCATGAAATACGGTTTTATGAAAGGAGAAAGTACAAATTTGCCTAGGATCGATGCTTTAATGTTGGTATAATTGCTTGTATCGCCTTAAGTTATCTGTTATGGGATACTTGCACCGTCTATTTCAATCTTTTCATGAGAAAAGTTATTTTCAGTTTATTATACTAAATAAATGTAAAACATTTACAGAAAACATAGATAGACTCCATGAGTTTTTTTGTAATATTAATTCAACATAATCAAACATAGAACTTTAATTTTCTAAAAATTTACGAGTTTTTTTCTCAATTAAATCGTGTATATTTCAACTTACAGAAGTTGGTACATTTAGCTTTATTGTATTTTTTTATTAACTAATATTAGTAGTTACCCAATATTATTTTAATTGACAGAAATCATAAATATCGATTACATTTTTTTTTTATAAGTAATTATCCAATATTATTTTTAATCTCAGAATATAAATAAATTCGCAAATTTCGATTAATTGTAATGTCTTTTATTAACTAAGATTAGTAATTACCTAATATGCTTTTAATCTCAGATAATAATAACATTCGTAAATTTCGATTAATTGTATTGTCTTTTATTAACTAAGATTAGTAATTATTTTTAATCCCAGATTATAAATAAATTCTTAAATTATCATTTTTTTTTTTTATCAAATTAAGTTCACGACTAAATCGCAATAACCATGAATTATTGTATGTAAAACACAATAATACACAGGATATTTCGTAATATTAGCAGTTATCTAATATTATTTGTTAGTAACTGTTACTCAAGGCTTTGTACTAACCCGCAGCACCATTTGGCCGTCGTTACATATCCTTCTTGGTAGAGGCCAATCTTTCTCACGAGATGATCTGCGTGTCTCAGAGAGCTAACCTTTTGGTCTCTTATTACTATAATAGAAACTTCGTCAGTTTAAATCGCTGTGGTTGAGAATTAAAATGATTCATATCACCAAGTTAAAGATCAATTCGTCAGTCAGATTGAGTAATAATCATTTTTTTTAAATGAATTCATTATAAATAAATGATTATTCATTGCGTAAGTGATTGGTCGAATACTACATTACTAGTGTGAGTTTAAATTCTTGTAAATTGTATTTAAATTTAATAGAATATATTTATGAATTCTGTTCAAAACATAACACAAGATAAACTTCAAAGTAAGATTTAAAGATGTACTTTAATTTCCGTTTAAAACATTTAGTTACAAAAATAGTCGAGTCCTTTTATAATTTATAAATTTGTACTTCAGATAACAGAAAATTTTCCAAAAACTGTACAACCAAGTATGATTTGAAGAAATTTCTTTTACCACCAGGGCCCTGTTTCATAATGAAAGCTAATAGTATTAGTTCATAGTACAAGAAAAGAAACAAGTGTGGTTATAATACTAATATTTATTTTTTTCATGATAGGGATGACTATTAGTGATATTACAGGAGTTAAAAAATACTTAAGTACAAATTACTGTTGTACAAGTCGGTGTAATTGAATTAAGATAAATCTACAAGACTAATAGTATTAGTTTGTACTTTATTATGAAACAGGCCCCAGATAGTACTTGACCAAATTTTTAATAAAAAAAGATTTGAAAATGGTCTAGTTTTAGCAGCCTACGCCTCCATTTCACTAATCATTTTTCTAAGATTTTATCATTTTTATTTTAATAATTATAGCCGCAGGCAGTTTTATCATATTCGCTCTTTTTTTTTTTTTTTTTTTTTGTAAAAAAAATAAGTACTTTGTGAAAACAATACATACAGGCTAAAAAAAAACAACACTAATAGAACCATATTTGATAGGATTTAATTTGTCCCATATCCCATCTGCCTCTAATAAATTATTTGAACTGCGAATTCAGGGAAATTAATTGTACCAAGAATAAAAAATTAAATAAAAACATTATTTTTTTCATTTATTTGAGGATTAAAAAAAATACTATATCTGTCTTGGTTCACTCACGTTATCTATATACTAATACGCATTGGGCTAGTTTTTTACTACTATCAAAATGGCAGTACCTGCTAGTACATGGTTAATCCAGTAAACTAGAGACCAGAAAGGGGTATTGCTGGAATGTTTTAGAGATGTTCTAAAAATTTGTCCATTCATGATTTTTTTTAAGTATCCTCAATCTATTCTAAATTAAGCAAGAGTGAACTCTCTAAATTGTGAACTCTTTACTGTGTTTTGCCCTCGGACTCGTTTTTTCTAATAACTTGGAAATCGTGTATTGTATCATACATTGTATATTAAATTAAAGAAGAGAAGATTACCTACAGTTTTAATTATAAAGATTTTTTTTTTTAGCCAGCTCATTTTAAATTGAGCGCGAGTAAAATTATTAGACGAAATATAGTCACATAAATAGTCTTAGCATTAAAAAACAAAGGTCACACTAAGTTGAAATTCGTAATCAGGATCGGAAAAAATATAAATGACCAATTTTCAGGATTTGCCTAAAAATTTCGACCTAGAGCTAAATAACACAACTTCATTCAAAATGAATTTCAGATACGACAAAATGCCTTATTTGTTCTAGTCCACTCGTCCACGATGGAATTTCGCTAGTTTGATAGATGTTATCCTTTCGAACTGTACCATACCTTGTATTGTATCCTATCTGGGCCCTGTTTGGATTCCATATCTAATCTCATTTCCCAGAGGAGTATAGCCTAGCGACGACTGTTTGTATGTTCGCAGCAGATGCTCTGGGTCCACATCATGTTCCTTACCGCCTTCCTGTGTTCACTTGCAATGGCCTCAGCACAGCTCAGTAACAGCAAGAAGTACTGTTCGGGGTTCGAACCGCAACGGAACACCGATCTTGATCAGGTAAATATATATGTTTATTTTTTAATATTTATTTATTTTGTAGTATTACATTCAGTCATATACTTCAGACTAGAGTAATAATAATACTTTATTTATAATAATGATACTACTATTATAATACTGTAATGACACTTGTCAATTAGCTCATCTTGATTCTCTTCCTCACAAGTTATAAGATCAACAAGGCACTCAGTAGCCAAACTTTCACACATCTTCCACTTTTCAGTCATTTAGGCATGTTGTAATCAATAACATTAATCAAGACTTAGAAGTAAACAATAACATAAAGCTTTGGAAGGAAAGGTTATAAAACAAGTTGCCCAGAAAATCCACTAGGAGCTCTTATGCATTTAACATGACTTTAAATATGGCTGCTCACAATCTTATACTTATAACATTTAAAATGGAAAACATTTTACCACATTTAACACAACATCATGAATACCTCTAATATAAAGAAGTTGTAAACATTTGCTTACAATCAGAAAAGTTCGTGAGGTCTCAGCTTTTCCCGTGAAAATTGGATGCGAAGTTTTTCTTTTTTCTCCTTTAGTTATTCAAATATGGTGTGAATTAGCTCTATGAACTCTATTACGATTGTCTGTAAATATAAAATATAATGTAATATTACACATATAAAAAAATAGAATAAAATAAAGTTATTTATAAAATTCTTTGATATTTAGTATTTATGCAGTGTTTACTATTGCTTACAATAAGGACTGTTTATTTTTTTTTACTTCCGGTCAGTCGATTTTTATCGAAAATGATGATGTCACATCCTAGATATATACTTGCATGAAATATATAATTTCAGTTTCGTAAGACTTTTCGTTTTTGAGCTAGCCTATTCACAGATACACACACAGACACTGACCATTTTGGGAGACTATTTTTTTTTGTTTTGTTTTTTTTCATCAACGCCATTTATACCTTATTTAATTTTGATTATATTTATTTTTTAATTTGATTATTTATATATTTATTTTACTTTTATTATTATTATTCCCCCCCCCCGTTCAATGTTATATTTTTGACAGTAAATCTTTTGATTTTAAAAATGCAAACACTTAATTCTATTGTTTCATCGTCTCCGAGGGTTTTGAAATATCTGAGTTTAATCCTAAGATATTGAGGTGTGAAATATGAGCATTCTTGGAAAATATGGCTAATTGTCAAATTGTATTTGAAATACTGGCGAGACTAGGTTTTTTCAGACTCAGGGGAACTTAAAACGTGTATTTTTGTCGAAAACTCGAATTCTATTTTATTTTTCTCGTTTGCAATACTTTTCCTCACTATACATTCCACATATAGGTAAGTGAATGGAAAAAGTGGACAAAATGCCCACTCTGCAGAGAACATGAGAAAGTAAATCATGGAGCTTTACTGACTGTGTAATGTAAAAATTGATTGTCACTTCTTTATACGCTAGATGGGGATGTAAATATAAAGAGAAAATATCTGTATTTTACATATGCTGCAAGTAAATTGTTTTTCCTGTGCCTTCATCAATCAGCAGCTCGCGTACTCCACTGCCCATGTTTTATGAGCAATAAGTCTCACTAAGTGACACCGTTTAACAGCATGAGTAGGGAAATGGCATACTCCCAAATGGACAATGAGGTAACGCAGAAAGGACAGGATGCGACTGAAGCTCCTGCCAACCGGGCAATTTGCCTTCCACGGGACTCTCTTAACAGATCTAATTCTAATGTTGCACCATTATATAATATCAAATGGCCACAAGCTGCATAATAATATTAATTACCCTTATTCTTATAACTGATAAACTAATTAGAAACCTTTGGACAATTTATGTCAAATCAGAAGAACATCATACTCATACTATCTCGAATCGAGCATTTGGAATACTGAACTTATATTTTTGAGAATCAACAGTAGAACGGAATAGTATTAGGTGTTACAATCACCTATCACAGACATTTAATACATAATGTTACCCTATGTGAGTACTGATCATAAGAAATAATTCATGAGCTGTCGAAATTAGATTATTTAACTAACGTGAATGAAAAAAATATTAATAATAGTTATACTCAGTGCAGTTATATCTTCATAATGATTTAAATTTCTTTACAATTATTTTGCTGGTATAACAGAAAATTAATTCTTGAGATGCTTCCAACAATAGAAACACTAGTGGAGTAAGTGTGCGCAGGCAAAAGGAATTGTTGGTGATACCAGTGTAGTCCATTAAAAGTTTAAATAAAGGTTTTTTTGTATATTTAGGTTTACTTATTTTACTGTCGGACCTTTACACGCCTTATTGGACATATCCCATGTTCCCATACATATCCCAAGATATAGGTGCCAAGACTTGACGACAGACGATGGACATTTTCAGATCAGAATCGTTTGTCACTGACACACAAACTCCTCCAAGCCATCTAATTTGACAAGGTGTTATATTCACGTTGGACTTACACTAATTACTGTAATATAAGCTAAAAGCTATTACTGACGACTGTTTGATATCGAGGTGCTGGGCCTGTGGTACGCAGTGGAGGTGGTACACCATTGGGAAGGCAGCAACAACCAGCAGCTAAGGGGCCGCAGCGTGGTGGACACCTGCCCCATCATCCACCTGGACCGCGCCGAAGAGTCGAGGCTGCGGCTCCTCTGGACCGAGAACGCGGGCATCATAGAGTACACCTTCAGCGTCGACCACATCAGGCACCCCAGCCTCTGGATCAGCATTGGTGCGCAGAATGGTAAGACCGTATAACATTATTATTTCCTAGGCTGAGGCAACAAATATTAGTAGTTCTCTTGTTTTTTTCTTCTTTTTAATTCATGTAGGTAAAGATGAATTGTAATAAATAAAAAAATAAAAAAACTAGGATATTAATAAAGAGTTAATGTTACTGCAAAGAAACAAATGCAACAGTTAAGCTATGTCAGTGTAGTTTTAGCTGATTATTGTGTCGACAGCGAGCTATCAAAGCTCAAGGAAACTTGTTATGCTATCTTAGCTTAGCTCTTTGTAGACAACCTTTAAAATAGTACAAGAGCCCGAAGCATATAAACAGCTAGAAGAACGTACATCTCTAAATAAGTTTATATCAAGGAATAAAAATTCAACAAGGAAACGTATCTCTGGCGGTTTTAAAAATCTTACTAATTAGCTGATTAATTTAATAAAGTAATAAATTAAGTCCTTTTTTTTTTGCTACAGCTCTTAAGTGGTGCATCCTTGCGAATACGTCCTTGTTAATTTAACTAAATTAAACAGCATTACATTCTGCGTCAAATGTGTACGTACTATAACTTAATAATTAGGTCGAATCACTATTATTTTCTTATTTTTTATCAAAACTGGTGGGTAGTACATATGAATCAAAACAAAACATTTTGAGATTCCTAATA
>NW_027110474.1:662229-663377 GCF_000696795.3 Halyomorpha halys
GTTTACGATCATACTTGACCTGATGGAAGCTCTAAGTCCTGCACGCATCCAGTTCTAATAGTTTATTCGGCTTATTCCAGTGTTGTAATTTTGCTTGTTCAACGTGCCCCATAACCAAACCACCGAATATGGTTAAAGTATATTTGCAGTCATTGATATTGATTTACTTTTTATAACACGAACGCCCATAGAAATCTTCATACAGCTTGTGAAGCTTTCCTTTCAATGATCTTTGACTTCTGATTGGAAGTAGCCAATAACGATGCTTAGGTCGTTGAGTTAGTCGTTCCCTCGAAGCAGAATAGCGATCATAAAAGTAGTTCCAAATACATTCATTAGAAAACTGTTTCAATTTAAAAGTTTAGTCATCGCATTACTGCTTGTAAATTTTCTGAGATTGCGAGTTTTTTTTTCGCCAAGAAAAGAAATCGTTAGGTAACCAGATTACCTTTATTTTTGTGCTTATTTTTATTTACAAAACTGATGTTACGTATCATGGATTTCCAAAAAAACAGCACGTGATGAAAGAAAACGTAGTTCATTTTCGATTTCAGTACACCAAAAGAGATAATCAGCTAAAATCATCAAATCAAATTTTTAGTTGTAAAGTTTATGATTTTTAGGAATTATTTGGTACTTACTACTGTATTTAAGTCAAATAATGAAAATATTAGAAAATGGAGTATTGCTGCTCCCAGCTAAACTGAAGGTATATATGAGACCGCCACTCATATATCGTAGGACTCATATATCATCCCCACGCCATAGGTTTTGCTCTTTGCTCATTATATATTACTCTATTGTGGTTAAATGTTTTTTAAAAAGTGATAATTAAAAATTAGTTACGTAACTTTGATACATTCCACAGTGGGACAGGGTCCCTTGCTACATTTACCACTATTCATCTCTGTTCTGACCTTCCACATTTCAAATTAGGAACCACCGGCCATCTTCAACCTTCCTCTGGCTCTCCTTTGTTAGTCATGGATTTGGGACCTGGCCTTCAATCATTTTAACGACATGTCCACTTCATCTTTAATGAGACATCTACATCTCCGAACAATTCCATTAACAGTCAGTTGTCGACTGCGGATTCTTTGTATAGCCTTTCTTACTTTTTCCAAAAATACATCCACTTCTCTCTACTA
>NW_027110474.1:663427-665410 GCF_000696795.3 Halyomorpha halys
ATACATCCACTTCTCTCTACTATAATTCTAATAAAATCTACTACACCTTTTGCTTATTATGTATCGTTTTCACATTGTTCCAACAAGTAAAATATTTGAGCTGCTTGTTAAAAAATGTTAATATCTCCACTTCCGACCGAAACTGTCGATGAGTTCTGGTAATTTGACAAATATAATATCTACACCAGCTCGACCTGAGTCAAAAATTTGTTTTGCTCATAGAAATTTGAATGGAAAGAATGTATTTTCAAGCGCAATGAATATATATAAAAGTTATATTTATATCAAATTATATTTTATTGTAACTTTTGATTAAAAGTTTCTCATTTATATCGTGCATTCCTTTCGAGCTAGTATTATTGGAAACAACCTTTTAAGGTTGTCGGTCTTTTCGCTATTATAAATTTTTATTAAATCCTTTTTAGCGCATTTTTCAATAGTTTAATACTATTTCTATTGCCTTTCCGAAAGTAGGTGGATTTTAACAATATTAAAGTGTGTTTTTATTTATTTTTTTCAGCTTATAATTTTGTTTTAATTTTCCGGAATATTTGTAGGTTCATTGTGTTTTTAACAAAACAACTAACAAATTTGCCTTCTGAAATACTCAATTTTTCGGCAATGCTTCTTCCAACACTTCTTCTCCAATTATCAATTATATTTAGTTGAATAAATGAAGGAGATCTCTGATTGTTTTTAATGATAATTTGATTTTGTTTTTCGATAAAATAAATTAAATATCTGGTAAGTTACAATCATTGCTCACTTTTATAATAACTATTGGTACAATTGGAAGTCTCTAAATGCCCCGTGGGCAGTCCTCAATATCGCACGCCCACCTTGCGTCAGAAAATGCCACATTAAATAGAAAAGGCACAAATTGGCAAATTATTGCGAGACAACTAGGATAGGCCATTACTCTATCAATGATAACATCTCATAGTTATTGTGTCCATGGACTGTTATTAACACATAATTTTAAGAACTTTATATCTTCGAATGTTGTAGCACTCTTCTCAACATAAATATTTAAAAATAATTTTTTTAATAGTTGAAGTTAAAGCAAATCATTAAACATAGCATATATTTTTATTATTTTGTGTTGAGGCTGGTTGTCTTAATAATAATAACAAAAGATATCTAAATAGTCTCAAAACTTATTTATTAAAATCTAGATCTACTATTGGATCCAGCAATGCTATGGCTAGATTTGTGAGTGCATTAATTGAACATAATTGAAATTTTAATGTAAATAACTATATTTTCTTAAAATTAAACATACATTATTTTTTTTTTTTACGCACTGGATTGATGATTGAATAAATTGCTTATATATATATTTAGGTTACATTCGAATTTTCGGTGTACTGCTTTATAGTAAGTTATAATAAAAAAATAAACAAAATTCAAAGAAAACCTGACAATATTCTACCTTAAAAAAAAAAATACGGGAAAAAGTCAAAAGTCGAATATCTTAGCTAATAATTGCCCGATTTCAATGATATTTTTTTTGTTTATCCTTGTGTTGGAGCTATTTTTGCGATGGGGGTGGTAAAGGAACTGACGTTTTGATGGTGAAATTGTTTTCTTTGCCGAAAACGTTTATCAATTTCTGGAAATGTTCAATCAACTGTTAAAACTTTGATACATTAACGAAAATTTTAGACTTTTTCGCACCACATCTGATTTTGTTTTCAGTAACATAATATTTACCGACATGAAATTATCTGTAACTATATAAGTAACTGTATATCACAGGATTTAGAGAAAAAAAATTAAGTTGGCTTATATTTTCCTTGACTTTTAGGATATCATAAAAATACCAACGACAAAACTAAAAAAAAATCAAACGCCGTATTAATAATACTACCTAATACATAATACCTAATAAGGCCTTATTAGTTGGACAGCTAGCAATTTTGTTTTCTATCCCACAAGCAGCTAAATGTTTGATTTGATTTGATGGAAGATCTCATCATTCAG
>NW_027110474.1:665985-669333 GCF_000696795.3 Halyomorpha halys
AGTTTAATAAAATAAATAATTGTCTTCCAATTGGTAGAAAAAAGTTAAATTTAAAAAAAAAAATATTAAGAGACAAAAAATTTAATAAAATTGTATTAATGACAATAATAGAAATTGATAAATATATAATTTGTAACAGGATTTCCTACAGACTGGGCTTCAGTCTTCGGGTTGAGGTTGGATTTCCCAAGTTCTAAGTTACTGCTCCTTGAACTGATGGTAACTGGGAGTGGAATTGAAACATGGGCATTGATGACCTCTAGGTTGTATGCCCTAAAGCCCCAACGAACAACAACAGCAACTGGGGGAGGAATTTTATTAACCGTTTTTTTATGTGGTCTATTGATTCCATTTGTAATGCCCGATGCAATTGGCTATTTCTTACAAGCGAAGGAGCATCCACTGCGACCCTTTTCGTAAAGGATGCCGCTCCCCAGACTTCAGAGCCGTACACTGATGCAGTGGCCTGAGTATTGTTTTAAAGTTAAGGATAATTGTTTCTAGATTTTATTGGGATTAGTATTCCATATTTACATTCTTTAATTAATTAATTATGAGAGATAATTGACCGTGGATGACGTACGAGGAGAAGATGGTTGGGGGTGTGGTCAAAGAGCAACACTGATAAGTTGTATTAACCTATTTTATTGTGCCAACGTTTCGGCTAGAGTTTCTAGCTTTCTTCAGGGATAAAAACAGAACAAGATAACAACCGCAGTAAGTATAGAAAATAAAAAAGAAAACATAAACAGAATAACATAAAATGAATAATTTTACAAAATAGAATTAAAATTATTCATTTTATGTTATTCTGTTTATACTTTCTTTTTTATTTTCTATACTTACTATGGTCGTTATCTTGTTCTGTTTTTAGCCCTGAAAAAGGCTTGAAACTCTAGCCGAAACGTTGGCACAATAAAATAGGTTAATACAACTTATTAGTATTGCTCTTTGACCACACCCCCAACCATCTTTACATTCTTTGTTTTCATGTATTTTGATAGGAATGAAAAAATATATAATAATTTAAATAGTACAAAAAATCATTAACGTCATCTTTTTGCACTATTTTTCATAATTTTACTTGATTTCTTTATTTGCAACCATTTCCTTCCTTTCAAGCGCAGCTTCTCATTGAACGACTGTTTTCATACAATGAGAAAGACAGCTTCATCCGCGTATACTAAAGTTTGAGAGAATATCGTTCTCATATTGCAATATTGCTGATGCATTTTAGTGCTAACAGATGTTAAGAATTGTATCCACTTTATTTATTTATACAATAGCTCTACAGCCCCTGTACAGCTATTATACCGGTCTTCCACTATCCTCGATGCTCGTTCCTGTCAGTGCATGTCTTCTCCAACATCCTCACCCCAACGGGCGGAGGTCTGTCTCCACGTCATCAAGCCACTTGACATCCTCTCCACATGGCCAAGCCATCGGATTCTTGCCATTATGAAAAACAACACTATTAAGGGGACTCTACATGTTGTCCAGGCCGTGGCGAACTCAGAAAAGCTCGAGCATGTGGAAGGGTGGCTTGGCTTGGCTGGTACGAGTTGGGTTCGGATAGATCAAAGGGGTTCGTGAGAGCACTCGTGTAGCATCTCCACCATTGTTCTTTGTTTAGTTGCAACTGAGAGCTGTTAGGAGGTTAAGGAGTTTGTTGTTACTTGTTATAATAATTTTTCTATTTAATTTTATTTATTTATATTTAATTTCATTTAATCACCTTTCATTTTATTTTTTTTGTAATAAAAATAATATAATCCCAGTTCAATGGATGAAACCAATTGTACGTCCACCATGCTTGCCTCTCTGAATAACACTGACATGTCGATGGTCCGCTCTTTGTTTACCGAGCAATTGTACAAGCCTTTGATTCGTGGTGAGTGGCCATTATGTGGAGCCGCCTTTACGGATTGACAATCATCGTTAACTTCCATTTCTTTTCATCATCTATCCTGATCCTCTTTTGGTCCACATATTATTCTAAGGACCTACCTTCCTACATTTCACCGTCGTATGTTAACCTAGGTTATCTCCTCTCATAGGTAACATAAACTGTTCACATGTGACAGACTGTAAGCGTTCACTGCTACCCTTTCTTGGATATGAGTAAAACAATATATTGCATATTACTTTCTTTAGGTGTACATTTTGTCCTTAAATGCTGTTTCGTAAACAACACAAGAAGCATCCCCATTAGACTTTGACACCCACATTTTATTAACATAGCCACACTCTCTGCCTAGCCATCTTCCAGTCATTCTACAACTGCTTCCACTTCTTCTCCTACACAGGTTCATCATAGAACACTCTTATACTATTTTGGTTTGATATTGAAATTTGAACAACAGAGGCTTGTTGTAGCAGCTCTAAACTATCAAATCGTTTATATGAGAATACAATCACTGTGGTCAGACGAGAATGAAGTTTTCAATACATTTTTCTTGAGGTATACTGTGAACATAGAAATAAAAATTAGAAATTTTCTTTACTAAGTCTTCCCTTTTAATACATAAGATGCACGATTATACTAAAAAAACTTTTTGGTAAGTAAGTGAGAAATCTTTTTATCTTACAAATATTGTAAAAAATATCATCACCTTTCCATATCATGAGCATGTATGTATTACTCAACTTTTATGCACACAAAATACTAAGTCCATTTTTAGTATCCAAAACATCTTTCTTCCCCGCCTATTTAAACAAAACTATAATTAATTGAAAACCAAAAAAAATAGACTAAATTTTTAGTGAAATTTATTTATTTGTTTATACTATAACATATCAAAAAAAAAAATAGATAAAAATTTCTGTACTAAATATTCTTTTTTAACATATGAGATGCACTAAAAACAAATTGAACTTTTTTATCTTACAAATAATTTAAAAAATATGAACTCCTCTCCATATCATAGGCAAATATCACTCAACTCTTAAGTATACAAAATACCAGTCAATGCATTTTTAGTATAAAAATTTTCGAAAAATTGATCTTTTTTCCCTATCTATTTAAACAGAACTATAATTGGTTGAAAACAAAAAAATTAAGACTAAATTTAAAGTTAAATTAAGTTTATTTCTTTTTAGGTACACTACAAAAATATATTTTTAAATAAATAATTACAAATTAAGAATTTCTTCACTAAATACTCATTTGTAACAGATGCATGATTACACTAGAAAAAATTATATGAAATTGATGAATCTTTCTGTCTTACAAATAATGTAAAAAATATATTATTCTCCTTTCAATATCACGAGCCCTACATCAGTAACAAGAACTTACACAAAGACTTACGAACTCCCTACGTACAAACAACCATTAAATCATTATAT
>NW_027110474.1:670428-677642 GCF_000696795.3 Halyomorpha halys
CACGAGCATTTATTACTTAACTATTATTTATCCAAAATAAAAAATCCACTTTTAGTTCCGAAAATTTCAAAACATTGATATTTTTCCTCCTTCTAGGAGTGACTACTGTATCAGATTTTTCAATTTTCGGATTTTAAAATCTGTCTGTGTCCAGCCCACCAAAATATTTCGCGATCGTACGCGAATCTCTTGAGATTAGTCTCAAAAACTAAAATAAACTGTTTCAAATGGATGACCTTCATTACGTAATTTTCTGTCTGGAAGAGACAAATAAAAACTCTAAAAATATTTGTCCGGGTAATTTTTTTACTGAATTCCCAATATAAATATAATAATATAATATTTTAAAAATTCTCGTTCAGCTTATTACGTGATTTTTTTTCAATTAAAAAAAAACATTCAGGCTTAAGATTCCCTAAGATATTGCCAGAATTTTTTAAAAAACTAAATGATGAAATCTAGCATGTCCAAAAGTCATACCTTCCCCTACTTATGAGGTAGAATAAAAACTTGCTGACTCCCGGACTATGTTGCCTCTAATCATCCATACCCATTGCCTGTAAAATAAATTCTCCGCTAAGAATATAATCGGTACATCTACGTCTTTTGTTTCAGTTTTGTCCGGGTTGAACTTCCGTTTCCTGGACCAGTGTCATAACATGGCGACTGAGTTTTGTAAGTCAGTTACATCACTTTGGGGCTTATTTCTTTACGTGGGCTAGTTTACTGGCAAATTTATGCCAAAATTGTTATTACCTTCTCGTTGGATCATGAAAAAAGTTAATGAAATTTGGATTTTTTAAATTATAATACGTTGATTGCCCTGAAAATGAAAATATTATCAAGAATATTTCTTACGGAATATTTTTACTTGGCAAGCGCGAACACAGACAAGACGGATGAAAGTGATAAAAAATATTCGTCGGTCTCCATACCGCTTTACCTAAACTTTTTATATGATGAATAGTAAAATAAATATAACTGATCACATATCTTACTTTAGCTACCAAAAAATTATTTAACAAAATATCGGAAAAATTCAGTAGCTTCAAAATTCAGGCACTGAGAACTTAAATGCAAAGATTTTAGTTTTCGATATTTTGCACTTCCACTTTTTTTTTTTTTTTTGAGTGCTGAATAAGAATTTGGTACTTGCCACTTTAACTCTTATCTCTGAACAGTGCTTCATCGGATAGTAAAAATTATTTTTCTTGTTTAATTCGTTACTTATTTAACAATTTATCATTAAATCTGAGTTACCTTCTTAAATTTAATATTGTCAATTATTTTCTTTAACTAATTATATGTAGGAGCAATACAAGGTGTTGGCCATGAAAAAAGGCCTGCTTTATATGAATAGTACCACATCTCACAAAAGAAAAAACTGATTTATTTTTTAGTTGGAAGTATTCCAAAGATATTACCGTAGCCCCCATTGTTTCTTTCCCTACTATGGTCCTCCTACAGACTGTCCTAAAGCTACTTGGTTTGTCTAGAAGCAACCAGTCTTCGTAGTACAAGAGGAGAAAAAAATCAGCTATTTCACCCCAATTTTTTTATAATTTTAATGAAAACTATATATTATTTAGTTACTAGTCAAAAATTTAGTATCACCAATCAGTATTGGTTGAACAGTTTCAACCTCGCCCTAGAAGTTGCCATTAGAAAAATAAGGACAAACCCGGGTGGCACCATTTACAATGGGCTCACACAACACACGGCTTATGCGGATGATGTAGTCATGAGAGAGAGAACCAAAACAGCACTGGCCGGTGCTATAGAAGAATTCAAGAGAGCAGCACAGGATTTAGGACTTAGTATAAATAGTGAAAAGACGAAATATATGAAAACCTCTAGACAGCTCGGGGAGAGAAGAGATATTGTGGATACGGGGGAAAACACAGCTGCAGTACTTTCAAGTACCTGGGAGGAGTTGTGATGGAGAACAATAATTTAAAAGTAGAAATTAAGGGCAGAATGGTAGCAGGAACCAGATGTTTCTACGGCCTGCAAAAAGCTCTCCGATACAAAAGTCTTTCCAGGAAAGCAAAGCTTTTGTTGTACGAAAGAATAATTAGGCCAGTGGTAATGTATGGCAGTGAGACGTGGACTCTAACCAAGAAAATGGAAGAGCTCTACTGGTTTGGGAGAGAAGAGTCCTGAAAAAAATCTTTGGAACCGTTAAAGAGGAGCACAGGTGGAGAATCAGAAGCAATGACGAAATAAAGGAATTGTTTGGAGAGCCTGATATCCTCTGATATCCTATTAAAAAGAGCAGGCTAAGATGGTTAGGACATGTGGAAAGGAAGGAGCCCTGTAGGCTACCTAAAAGGATGCTAAATGGTGCACCAGGAGGAAAAAGGAAAAGGGGCAGACCCAGGCGACGGTGGCTGGGTGATTTGAGAGGAATGGGAGTTAAAAATTGGAGGAGTCTCGCTGGAGACCGCGAGGCATGAAGAAGAACGGTGGCAGAGGCCCAGGTCCTACAAGGACTGTAGCGCCCAACAGTGAGTGAGTGAGTCAAAATTGATCAGTCTGTCAAGTATAGTTAGAGGGAATAAAAATCCTATCTATTTCTAAAAGATAAAAAAGAAAATTTTCTTTCGGAGCTCCTAAGAATGCCCAGTAGAAGATCATTTGAAGTAGAGTGCAAGTGCTAAACTATAAGCCCTGATAGAATTCCCGAGATAGAGCTTTTTAAAACCAATATTTCATAAAATATTCACTGAAAAATCAGAAATTGGTGAATTTATTTTGGAAAAATTATATCTCAGGAATAATTAGACGTACAGATGTCTGTTAGCACTCAAATTGAAGACAGTTTAATGTAATATAAAGTATTTTATGACACTTATTTTCGTAGGAAAAGTAATTTTTTTGATATTTGCTAAAATAAATTGATTTCTAGTTGTTCGGGGAATATTCATATCATAATCAACATATACATATCATAATCAACATAAGTGTCATAAGCTACTTTATGATATATTAAACTAGATTTAATTTGAGAGCTGGCCGACATCTGTACGTCTAATAATTCCTGAGATATATTTTTTCATAAATCAAACATTTTGTCAGAACAACTAGAAATCTACATATTCTGAATATACTTCGGCAAATTTCGTGAAAACTACTTTTCCTACGAAAATGAATGTATAAACTACTTAATAGTGCATTAAACTAGCTTTAATTTGAGTGCTAAATGACATATGTATGTCTATTTTTTACTGAGATATAGTTTTTCCAAAATAAATTCACTAACTACTGATTTTTCAGTGCATTTTTTATGAAATGTTGCTTTTTAAAAAGCTATATCACGGGAACTATTGGACTAAATAGCTCTAAACAGAGCTTATATTTTAGCAAATGTACTCTACTTTAAATGATGTTATATTAAGTTTTCAGTAGTTTTAAAGATATAGAGCTCTGAAAGAAAAAAAGTTTGTTTTTAACTTTTAGAAACAGCCGCGATTCTTTATTTCCCTACCAATACTTGGCAGACTCATTAATTTTGACTAGTAATTATACATAGTTTTCATTAAAGTAATCATTGGGGTGAAATAACTGACTTTTTTTCACCCCGGCTCTTGTGCGATCGGTACAATCAATGGAATTTTTTTTGAGATGAACCGGTGTTTCCACGGCCATGTCTGAGGAGAGATGACTCAGGAGGCAGGAGTACTAGATGAATACCAACCTAAAGTTAATATCTACTCACTGGCCTCTATTCGGCTAATTTACTCCAATTGCTCGCTCAATGGCACGTTTTCTGGCTCGCCTTCTTAAAAGATGAATAATACAAAAGACACAAGATCCTACTTGCCTATTTCAGTCCTCACTCCTTCCAGAAACGCACTTAAAGTCAGTTATTTCACTCGGAGAAAAAAAAAGTTCTATATTATACATGGTTTATTTCCTTGCGTAGTCTTAAAGTAAAACTGATTTGAGTTTAGAGATCATAGAAAAAAATTATAACCCCAACTGCACAAACAAAAAGTAAATTAATTTTTTTATAACTTGGAAATGAATCTGGAAGTTCTACAATCCATCTAATAAAAGTCGTTTTAGATTGATTTTAAATTACTTCAGTTGTAGTCATATAACGGAACTGCGATATTAAACTCCTTCAATTAAATATAAATTTAACTTTATTTTCATAATTATTTTTAAATGATACAGATCTCTGCAGTTTCATTCAGAATTCATTAGCTTAAAATTACGGATTTTTTTTTTTTTTATTATCGACTTTCTTAGACTCAGGGGACTATAAAGGTGTCAATCAAATGATATCTCTCTTAAAAAATTATTGTCTGTCTGCTCAGCCTTAATACCCAGAGAAGGATGTATTGATGAAACGGAGAAACTTAGTTTAGTTTCAATAGCTTAATTTAAAATTTTTAGCTATTATGAGTCCTAATGATTTAATTTGCTTTCTATTTGTAGCTATTATGAGTCCTAATGATTTATTTTTTAAAAATGAGTCCCAATGCAACCTAAATGCGTTTTTGTTTTTTACAACTCAGAAATAAAGATTTTAATATTAGCCTAATTTAGTTGGATTTTATATAGAATTCGAAGCTTCAAAATTTTAAATTAAAACTTGAAATAAAAAAAAAGATCAGTACTGTGAGACAGTTGCAATATATGAGACTATTGTAGTTAAGAGACTTAATTTTATTAAGATTGGTTGGGTCCCCTGATCCACCTTAAACCTCTAGGATCATGGCCCAGCAGAAAGACTATAGTAAATATTGACCGAATACCACACTTATACAAATAAGTATAGTATCAATCAACCTCATTTTCTTATTAACATGTTAAAACATTGACCTATTTCAATTAAATATAACTTCATCTTGATTTTCAGGCACCCTGTTAAACAGAAAGTACCGACAGTTCGCAGGGACGGTCGAGGTGACCAAAGCAGTAGGAGACCACATGGTATTGACTTTCTGCACTCCCGGCAGAGAGATATACAGTGTGGTGCTGTCAAGGGACCGCTGGCTGTCCCAGGCAGAACTGGAAGGAGTCAACAACATGTTAGCTCATAGGGGCTTACAGAGCTTAGCAATAAGGGAAGCTTGTAAAAATTCCTCCAACATTATCTTACCTGGCGTCCTCCTTATTCTCTTAGTAATGGTACAACTTGGAAAAATTATTTCATTTTAAGCAAATTATATTGTCTTCACTAAACAACCTTATGATTTCAGAATGCTAGATTAATCTCATTTGTTAGTGGGAATAAATTTTTCTTCTTCATTATAGAACCTGAACCTTAAGTTGACTACGTCATGAGTTATATTCATAAGTAGTATTCTATCATCAGTGTATGATAGTTCATATCAGCTCTTCATAAAAATTAAAAACATTGCCTTAAATATCTAATTACTACAAAGATCATTATCACTCTAAATAGTATGGAGCTTGGAGATTGGAAGCACAATAATTTTTAAACTATTCAAACGTTAATGAATTACAAAAAAAATGCCATCTTATTTAGATTAGTAGAATTTTGAAAAAATCAAATGTATATATAAATAATCATTTAGTTGGATCTTTTCACTAGATATTTGAAAAGTGGACACCTGTTGTAAAAAGTTTTCCTCTTGATAAATTCAATTGGAATTATTCCTTATTGAAACAATGAACAGGTAATAATAATAATAAATTAATGTGTATAGACTGTAATTATTAATTTGTAGTACAATAAGTTATTATTTCAAAATATTTTTTATTTTTTCATTACATTAATTTATTGAGCTCTAAGCTCAATGTAAAAAGAAAAATGTGTAAAATATTTCGCTGCACTATGAAAGTGCTTAACTTTGTTATAAAATTTGTTAAATTAAACATTTTTGATTAAACTATTGTCATATATTTTATTCAAGATCCTATTTCTAGTGTTATTGTACATCTAATTTTGTTTCTTTTTTCAAAAATGACGATTACTCAAAAGTTATGAGTAAGTAGTACAAATAATATGCATACCTCTAACAAAAATAAAAAAACAATAGTATTAAGAGTGGAATTCTAATTTTAAAACCGAGTATACGGCTCTATATTCTTTATTGACACTACCACCACCAACTAACTTTCTTTAAAACCACTATGTTCTTAATTATTAATGAACCTAGAGCTTTAAATCATTTTATTAAGGAAGGAACTTCCAAAGAGCAACATGAAGCAAAAATATATCAGAGCAGTGACTCATTCACTAAAAGGATTCTGTATGCTAAGCACCAGAAGTGACCAATCCAATGGGGCGGAAATTACGGGAGGAAACTTCTTAATTTTTAAGGTTTTTTAGGTGGCATTTTCAATTTCCTTTGCTATTGTCACTGTTGAATGATGTGATAAAAACGAATCGGTGACTTTATTCTTCCTTATTCAACTGGCTCTTCTCAGATAAAAAAGAAATAAGTTGAATCTGCTTTCATGAAGTATTTAGGACATAAGATGCGTTTATCTTGAAATTCTGCCTTACTATTATTTTCACGACCTTATATACATTTGAATTTTCATTTTTTATTATTAATTGTTTTCGAATTTCATAACTCAATTTTGAAGGATCATTAATACTTCTCTGCTGCAAACATTTTGTTTATGATTTCCTAAAATGAAGATTTAGTTGATCAGAAAATTAAAAGAAACTGTTCAGAAAAAAATGTCAAGAGAAAAATACATATTTTAAGATCTATATAGATTTCTGAGTTTTGAATTTAGATTTTTTTTTTTTAATTTCATATACCTATACTTGTTATTAAGGTTTAAATACGGATTTTATAAAAAATAAAATAAAAGAAGATAATTCGCATGTCACACGGATAACAATAAATTATAATCTTAAGTGGAGGAACATTTTAAGCAACAGCTGCTGATTCATACATTTTTAAGTTTTAAATTAAAAATGATTATATTTTGAAAATTCTCAAAATCACTTCTTTTTTTTTACATGGGGAAAAAAACGATTTTTGTTGTTCTATTTATAAACCCGCCAACAAGGTACATAGGATATTTCCTTGTGACAATATGTCTGAAGACGCTTGTCTTGAGCAGCAAGGACCCAAGTGTAGATATAAAACAAGAATATAGCTGCATATAAAGCTGAACAAGTGAAGAAATCTTTGGAAGTTCCTTCCTTAAACTACCCCTGTCAGCAATTGCAGTATATATATATATGGAAGCTTGTAAAAATTCCTCCAACATTATCTTAC
>NW_027110474.1:678452-709086 GCF_000696795.3 Halyomorpha halys
GGAGTGAAACTCTCCACTCCCGCCCTTTGTGCTACAATTTCAGGTCATCAGGGAGCTTCAGCAGAGATTCTGGTTAAACTGAAACTTAAGATAGTTTAATCAAGCAATATTTCAAAATCGCCTGATATTGGAAAACAGCGGGAAACCTTCCTCTCCTGCCCTCCATGGTAGCCTTACTTATACTTATCTCTCCTTTGAAACAAGACACTTAAACACATATATAAACTAAATATTAAAATGATACTATAACTTTTTTTTTTTTACCTTCTCCTTTTTTCAAACAATAATCGTCTATATACTAAATACAATATATTTTAACTTTTTTTTTTTCCTATTCAACAATTTTATTCTCCCTGTTTCACTCTCTCATACCTCCCCTCTCCAGTAATTGTGATACACATTTGTTCTGTTAAATAATAGTCACAGTAGTGGATCAGTAAATAAATGTGGTGGCAGTGAATAAAAAACAAAACAAATAAATAAGTTTAAAAAATATATAAATTAATTTGAAAAACATATAAATGAGTTAAAAGAAATTAATAAATAAGTTAAAACACAAATAAACAGATCAAAAAGCTTAACCAAAAAAAAAATATATCAATATCAGAACTAGGGTTCAACTGTTCTTATACAAACTTGAAGTCAATAGAGAAAATAATATTTTTAAATAGGACATGAAAAGACTGAAAAAGCTATGTTTCTATAATAAGAACTTCTTTACTACCATAATCTGTACCAAAAAGTTATTAATCATAAACAAAAAAAAGAAGAGGAGAACAATAAAAAAAAAAACACATGCCTATCATTTTATTTTTGAAAATTCTTTCAAGCAAATTATAATGGTGGAAAAATAACATATTTTGTACTAACTTTTATGATTAAAAATACCTAATATTTCTATCATAGGTAATAAAATTATTTTGATATGAATAATTATAAACAAATAATTAGATAAAAAATTGTAAGTCTTACAAATTTTTGTCTTGAAAACAAAACAAAAATAATATAAATTCTTGTTCAGGACTTGTTTATAACTACTAAAAATAATGTTTCAGAAGCACATAGTTAGTTGAATCACATATCACATTTGTTAAAATACATCATAACACTATAAGTAGTCTCTTTTGTTTCAAATGCTTGTATAGTATAGATGTGTACAATATTGCTATTCTTATAAAAAAAAAAATTAGAATTAATATATAAATAAATAATGGTAAATCAGACACATATGTATTAAGAGATGGATCCTTTGTTCTTGTTGAGGGTTATAACCTACATTATGTAATCTATATTAACCTAAACAGGAGTAAAGCCTCCTAAATGTATTGCCCATGATATCATAAATGAACAAATATATCCAATAAATTAAATGAGTAATTGGTATAGAGTTATAATCCACAAAACAGAAAAACCAAAACATGGATCCACTTAATGCATAAGTACCATAATTCATTTATTTTTTTTTATCTTAAGTTACTTAAATTATTACTATGGAAAAAAAATTGAAGTCATAAAAAAATAATATTTAACACCTGAATTGATATTAGCACCCATTAATACAAGATGTCATCAGGATTAGAATAAAATTTTTTCGGTGGCAACTTATAAAATTAAGTTAAAGATTAACAACAGCATCACATAAATGTTCCAAGTCAAATGATCATAGTCACATAAGAAACATTAGCTGTAGAATTACAGCTAATGTTTTTTTCTCCCGATTAGCCTTCACCTTTTTTTGAGATAATAAATTATAATCTCAATACAGTATCAAATATATTTCACTTTGAATTCTTAAAAAAAAAAAAAACATACAATATAAAATACACCTTAAATCTGTAAGTCTTTAATTATATTCAACTTGTATCATATGTATGTGGTCTCTAATTATATGCAACTTGTATTTTATATGTATATATATGAATCATGTATACGAAGCTGATATAATAATATAAACTTACAATTATATCAACTTATTAACTTTAAGTCTTTAATTAAATTCCCTGAATGATCCAGGTGGATAAGAGGTAGAAGCTTCAATTATTTCTAAAGTTCACTAGACCCCTTCACATTTTGTTACTATTTGAGCCTTTGTCTTGATGTAATCTTCAATGCACTAAGAAACAAAACATTTGAAACTAGAGCACTTATACAGGAAGACTAGAAGCCATCACAGCTTTCGTAGATCAAGCACGAATACCTGGAGAAAAAAATTGTTGATATTAACTTGTCATCTTGATCTTTGCTAAAAACAGTTTTAACTCGCTTATAGCAAGTTATAATGGTCAGCAACAAGAAAAAGGATGGTCACACAAGTATACTTAGACAGTTAACACAAAAATAAAAACCTCGGTTACAACAAACAAAAAGTAACTACAGTTTACTCTGATGCCAACACTGGTTTAGAAGTTTCGTTAAGACCAAGAAGAAGGAAAATTGAGAGATTATATTCTGATGAACTCTAAAGTTACAACAAGAAAAAACTTTTACCTACCTACTTATACCATCAAGTTTTGGGCTCTCATATTTAAATATAAAATGTTAAGACCAGAGAAGACAAAAATTATCAACAAAACATGGTTATTTTTCTGTTGCTATAAAAATTTGTTTTTTAGGGTTTCTCGAGGAGGAAATAACAAATATAAATTTTATATATAATTTTTTTTTTCTATTTATTGAGACTGATAATTATTTATTAAATAAATCAAATGGTATCCTTGTTAAGTCTCAACACTCTTTATTATATCAAGAGTCCAACGTTTTGGCCAATACGGCCAACCTCTAGGACAATCTTAAATATAAATTTACACCTAACACCCAAATTTAAAAATGTTTTGCAGGCTATTTTGCCCAATTACTTAATTACAAGTCAAATCACCCTATTTTTTTTTTCACAACTTCATTAATTTTTAAAACTTTTAATTTTAGACTACTTACACTATCAACTATCATATAAACAAGTTGAATTGTTGATATAATAGAGTGTTGAGACTTAACAAGGATACCATTTGATTTATTTAATAAACATAAATTTTGGTCCTGTTGAAACTGTTGTATTCTAATACAACAGTTTCATAAAAGATAAAGTCTAAATGTAATTAGTAAAGAACAGGCGATCTCGGTTATTCCCATTAGAATCGGATGCCTCTATTTTTCCTTTTTTCTCCTTAAAATATTCTTTAATATTTTGTATTTATCCCTATTTTTCCTTTTTTCTCCTTAAAATATTCTTTAATATTTTGTATTTATCCATTGTTTATCATTACTAGCAATGGGAACTGAATATTTTGGTGATTTACGAGAAGATTTTTTGGAAATTCAGTATTTGAGCCCTGTTAGACAATTTCAATGAGGAAAGAACTATCTCGTATTAAAGACTACTTAATTGTGCATTGATTCATCAAGTTTAATCAAAATCAGTGACCCGTTTTTGAGAAAATAAAAAAAAAGTGTAAACCATTGATTCTAAAAGTGGTACTTTTGGCCAGCATATGCTACTGGAAAAAGTTCAAGTAAAATTCCAGGCTTTTAGCAAAGCCTATTTACATGCAAATACACACAGACCACTTTGCAAGACTTGGTTTTTTAGACTCTGAGGACCTCAAAACGTGCATTTCTGTTGAAAATTTGAACTCAAAATTTTGCACGAACACAATAATTCCCATCACTATATATTCCATACATTGATAAATGAAAGTGAAAATTCCAAATGAAAGAGACCATATTTAGGATTTTCTTTATCAATGAACAAGAACTAGGGTCAATGACGACAAGGATGAAGTTGGGGAAGAGAAACCTATACTAAAAACAATTAGCCATACGGAGCCCTTAGGTATTATTAATCAACCAAACGGCCTTCTAGAACAACATTTCAAAAAGATTCATCAACTAAAACATGTGAGAAACAAGGACACTTTTCCCACCCACAGAAGAAAAAAGTTGACTCAACAGATTTAGATTTTATACATAAATATGTTCAGTCAACAAATTAATTGATTTCATTTGGTTATTAGAAATAAATTCACTAGATCCCTTCATGCTTCCTATCAGTGAGGTATACTGTAGTAGAGATGAGAAAAGTTACTTACACTTCCATCTGATGCACTAGCCCCAACTTTGTCTCCTCTAGAATTCCAGCAAACTTCAAAAATGCCACCAGTCCCTTTATAGCTATGTACCAATTGTCCGCTCTGTTAAAATATTAAATTAGTGTTAAATATTATTATTTTATTAATTATAATTAGGCTCATGAATAATTCTGAAATAAAAGATATAAATGAAAATTTCAAAGAAGCTGAAGAGAAGGACAAAGTATCCCCAAAACGTACAAAATGAAAAAAAATGAATTAAAAACCTCTATATTTTTAATTTTTGACCTGAAAGACAAGAAAATTCTATAGTTTCAAGTAAACAATAGTGACAAACAATAGACCAAAATGCATGAATAAATAAAAGAAAAATAAACTTAATAACAAAAATTAGACATAAATAGATAAGTACCTGTAAATTCTACTTGATTTTAAATTAAATGTATACAACAGCAACAAATATACAACTTTTCCAGTCACTCCCATCAACAGTATTCATATTATACTTTAATTTTTACAGCCTTCATAAATCATTGCAAATTGGCTCAAACACAGGTAGTTTCAAACATTCCTTTGTAACCGTATCATAGTATATTAATATTATAAGCCAATCTTAAGCATTTATAATTTTACTTAACTTTTACTCAGGACCTTATATTCTTACAGCTAGCTAGACAAAGCTATAGCTTAAAGTTTTAGGTAGACTTTCATATATATATTCCAATGAGGTAAATACCATCTTTCAAAGGTCATATTAACAAATTTAACAAATATGAACAATCAGAAGGAAATTATTTCAACAAATTGTTATAAAAAAAGTACAGGATTAATATAATATATTTTATAGATTAGTTTCTAAACAACTGAGGAATTGCATGACTTGACCAGGTCATCAAAAAATTCATAATAGGATCTTATATTTATAATTTAATTAATGTTTTTACGACCAAAATATTATGAGGCAATAAACAGTAAAGAGAATTATTTTACATGCTAGCCTACCGTAGAGGAACACAAAGTTCTATAAGCACTTTTAACAATATCAATCAGTATTAATCATGGAAAATTGTATATATATGTCATGTGAATAATTATGTATACATAAGCGAATCATAAATTCCTTTTAAAAATTTGTCTTCAGCTTTCTCGTGTTTTCCACCTCTATACCAAGTTTAAGTGGCTTTTAACAGCAAACAATATTTTCACGGATTTTACCAATAACAGACCAACCATTCCCAGCATCCTTTCTAAAACCACAGTCTCCACCTGAGGGCTACTGGATCTTCGCTATTTTATCCGCAATACATGCCAGCTTCGTGGAATCTGTATAATCTGTGGCGCCTAAGGCTGTTTGTATCCCCTCAGGTAACCCTCTTAGCCACAGGGTGTTAAGCATGTCTGTAGAAACCTTACCTGCGACCAATTGCTGAATTTCTCAAAGAAACCGAGATAGCCATTGATCAATCAACCTCTGTTACTCCAACAGCTTCTTGATTCTGGAGTGGTCTGAGGACCCGAAGCTGGAGAGTAGCCGTTCTTTTAGTCTCTCATATGACTCAGTGGTAGGGGGTTCTCAGGCAAGGTCGGCAGCCTGCTTGGGAGCTGTTAAATCCAGTTGGGCAATGGATCAGCTGAAACTTAGTTTGACTCAGGTTCCTCACTATAAAATGTGAGTAACCAAGACAATGCGTAGAGTATTTTCGCCAATTCCACTAATTCCTTTTGCTCCTCCTCGTAGGTCAGAAGGTCAATTAAATTTTACCTGTGCATGCTTTACTAGAGTCCAATAAAATTAATAAGAGAAATAAATAATAAACTCACGTTCGGGGTCACCACTTTTGCTGTGTGTTCTAATTGTAATGATGAAAGATGTATAATTAGTTACACTATTGGTCTAAACAACAATGATAATTCTCGAGCAAACATCAACAGATTACAGAACAATTATGAACAAAAATAAATAGTTTTTTTTACCCAAACAAACACATAATTAATTATTCAATCATATGATGAGGTTTCAAATGGGTTTGCCACTAAAACAAATGTAAAATAATGAAACAAAAAATGAGCTGCCCTGGAAGTCTTAGTATGAATTCATTATCGAGGAGTCATCCAAGAATATCCCGTATAGGGTGGTCTTGGGTAAGCTGATCCAACAGACCCACTAAAGGCAGAGAAACCGCAGGCACCTTGCTGAGTGTACCGAGACGTTGAAAAGAGGGCAGAGAAGTACGTTATGCTTCTCCTGTTTGACATATCTTCCACCTTTGATAGCGTTCAGAGGCCAAGCGTACTCCAGCAATTGCGAAAGTATGAGACCCCAGTAACTTGTACAACCTCTTGAAGAGTTACTTTGGGAACAGAAAGGTAAAGATATGAGGCAACTTCTATGAAATAGAAGATACTATGTAAAGGGCTTGCCTGCAGAGCTCTGTTCTTGGTTCAGCTCTGTGGAAATTGGTCTTTGACGAGTTGTAGGGGATGCTTGAAGAGAAGTAGTTCCCTGCCACAGCTAATGTAGATGAACTGGCCGTAGTAGTGGCCTCGAACAGCAAGCCAAATTAAAAGATGAAGCTGGTCGGTGCGCCAACCTGATAAGAGGCTGGTGTGAGAAGACGTTGAAGATGGCTCTTGCCAAGACTCAAGCCATACTCTTAAGGGGTATGACATACAGGGCCCACCATATTCTTCTCAAGATACTAGGTCACATACCTTGGCATAAGGCTTGGAAGAAAGTTCAATATGATGCCTCATTTGGACTACATGATAAGTAGGTTGGCCCTTGCTCTTAATGGACTTAATCATGTCGGTGGCGCATTTTGGGGCCTCAGATACCCAGCAACATTGACCATTTATAAAGGAGTGGTTGAGGGTATCTTAAGATATTTGTTCCCTGCGTGGAGTCATCATCTCTCACACAGGCAGAAAACCAGGTTGGCAACTATTCACAGGAAGGCTCTGCTGCGAGTCACTTGAGCAAACAGAACAGTGTCTCTCAAGGTGGTACAAGTGTTAGCAGGGGGAGTACCTAGTGATCTCTCAGCAGGAATACTACTACAGACACAGGGTGAAGAGAGAAGGCCTGATGGATTTGCCGGGGAACAATAAGTGTGTATTGGTGAAGACAGGTGGAAGAAGTCCTCCAATAAGAAACCTTGCAAGAATGGAACTGACGGTGGATGGACAGGCCAAAAGAAGTATTTTCCTACCGTCGGTTCACGCCTAGAATCAACATGGGTCCTTCTCGACTACTGGCTCTCACAGTTCCTCACAGGGCATGAGGGTTTCCCAACTAAACTGACAGCACATGGCATAAACATCCCTTATGACCAAGTAGTTGGGTTCCAGAGACCGCTGAAGCACGTCGTACTTGCCTGTGCCACATATGAGTTAATGAGAGCCAAGATGATGTGGTAGACAGGGCTTATGTTCTGACGAAGAGAGATCTCCCTCTCTCAGCTGATGAAAAAATAAAACTACCCGCACAACAATGCCTTCACAGAAGGAAGTAGTGAGCTCTACTCACTTCTCCCTGAGTAGGAGAGAAACTGCACCAGTGAGAAGAGTAAGCTATGTGCACAGTTATGGTAGCATATGATAATTGTATTGATTGTAGCAATGAGTTTTATTCACTGCTACAAACACCCGAATTCCCAAACAGGCAGGGCAGAGTGATAAATAAATAAATAGAAGAAATATAATCTTGTTTACTATACCTGGGTGGACCAAATATGAACACATTTATCAAAACTACCAGAAGCAAGAAATTTGCCATCAGGTGAAAATGCCACACTATAAACTGGCTCCGTATGTTTTGTTAGAGTGTGAATGCAGGCACCTCTTTCTACATCCCACAATCTAACTGTGGAGTCAAATGAAGCACTAAAAGAAAATTAAAAACAAATAACTGTATAAAAAGTTTAAACAAAAAGATTAATTTAATATTATAATATAAATATACATACATATATACTAACCCAAATATATTATATTTATAGAAACATTAAGTATATCAATTTTAATTTAATTAACAGAATGGGTAATGCGTCATGAAATATATACTTCAACTTATAACATTGAGCCTAAAAAAGATTGATTAGCCCTAATTTGTGAATAAAATAATAAAAATTTTTAATTATATCCTAAAGAATTTAGATGGTTAAACACTATGATAACCTAAATAGAAAAAAAATTAAATTTTGATTGGGGTTTTTTTGTTGAAAATATGTGGAAATATATTTTTAGTAACTTGTACAACCTCTTGAAGAGTTACTTTGGGAACAGAAAGGTAAAGATATGAGGCAACTTCTATGAAATAGAAGATACTATGTAAAGGGCTTGCCTGCAGAGCTCTGTTCTTGGTTCAGCTCTGTGGAAATTGGTCTTTGACGAGTTGTAGGGGATGCTTGAAGAGAAGTAGTTCCCTGCCACAGCTAATGTAGATGAACTGGCCGTAGTAGTGGCCTCGAACAGCAAGCCAAATTAAAAGATGAAGCTGGTTGGTGGGCCAACCTGATAAGAGGCTGGTGTGAGAAGACGTTGAAGATGGCTCTTGCCAAGACTCAAGCCATACTCTTAAGGGGTATGACATACAGGGCCCACCATATCCTTCTCAAGATACTAGGTCACATACCTTGGCATAAGGCTTGGAAGAAAGTTCAATATGATGCCTCATTTGGACTACATGATAAGTAGGTTGGCCCTTGCTCTTAATGGACTTAATCATGTCGGTGGCGCATTTTGGGGCCTCAGATACCCAGCAACATTGACCATTTATAAAGGAGTGGTTGAGGGTATCTTGAGATATTTGTTCCCTGCGTGGAGTCATCATCTCTCACACAGGCAGAAAAGCAGGTTGGCAACTATTCACAGGAAGGCTCTGCTGCGAGTCACTTGAGCAAACAGAACAGTGTCTCTCAAGGTGGTACAAGTGTTAGCAGGGGGAGTACCTAGTGATCTCTCAGCAGGAATACTACTACAGACACAGGGTGAAGAGAGAAGGCCTGATGGATTTGCCGGGGAACAATAAGTGTGTATTGGTGAAGACAGGTGGAAGAAGTCCTCCAATAAGAAACCTTGCAAGAATGGAACTGACGGTGGATGGACAGGCCAAAAGAAGTATTTTCCTACCGTCGGTTCACGCCTAGAATCAACATGGGTCCTTCTCGACTACTGGCTCTCACAGTTCCTCACAGGGCATGAGGGTTTCCCAACTAAACTGACAGCACATGGCATAAACATCCCTTATGACCAAGTAGTTGGGTTCCAGAGACCGCTGAAGCACGTCGTACTTGCCTGTGCCACATATGAGTTAATGAGAGCCAAGATGATGTGGTAGACAGGGCTTATGTTCTGACGAAGAGAGATCTCCCTCCCTCAGCTGATGAAAAAATAAAACTACCCGCACAACAATGCCTTCACAGAAGGAAGTAGTGAGCTCTACTCACTTCTCCCTGAGTAGGAGAGAAACTGCACCAGTGAGAAGAGTAAGCTATGTGCACAGTTATGGTAGCATATGATAATTGTATTGATTGTAGCAATGAGTTTTATTCACTGCTACAAACACCCGAATTCCCTAACAGGCAGGGTAGAGTGATAAATAAATAAATAGAAGAAATATAATCTTGTTTACTATACCTGGGTGGACCAAATATGAACACATTTATCAAAACTACCAGAAGCAAGAAATTTGCCATCAGGTGAAAATGCCACACTATAAACTGGCTCCGTATGTTTTGTTAGAGTGTGAATGCAGGCACCTCTTTCTACATCCCACAATCTAACTGTGGAGTCAAATGAAGCACTAAAAGAAAATTAAAAACAAATAACTGTATAAAAAGTTTAAACAAAAAGATTAATTTAATATTATAATATAAATATACATACATATATACTAACCCAAATATATTATATTTATAGAAACATTAAGTATATCAATTTTAATTTAATTAACAGAATGGGTAATGCGTCATGAAATATATACTTCAACTTATAACATTGAGCCTAAAAAAGATTGATTAGCCCTAATTTGTGAATAAAATAATAAAAATTTTTAATTATATCCTAAAGAATTTAGATGGTTAAACACTATGATAACCTAAATAGAAAAAAAATTAAATTTTGATTGGGGTTTTTTTGTTGAAAATATGTGGAAATATATTTTCAGGAGACCCGTTGATTAGTGAAAAATAATAAAATGAGGATTATATATAAAGAGGAAGCTATTCGATGATAACAAATATATTTTAAGTTTAGTTTTGTGTTCAGTCTTTTTACTGTCTGATTTTCTAACCATCTGTAACTCATTACAAGTTCGTACTTAACTCATTTTAACAAAAATAAGGACTTAGCATGTTTTTGGCTTCCTTAATTCAGTTGATGAATTTTTGAGGGAAATATAAGTCCAAGAATACATGTGAAAATTAATTATTTTAATAACAATATTAAAATTATTTATTATAATTTTTTTTTGTATTCATCAACCTTATTTTGTCTTCAGCAAAATGTAGAAGAGTTCTTTCAAAGATGTTCCTAAAGGGCTCCTGCACAAAAAGAAGCAATACCCTTCTTAATATGGACAGGAGCACTTAAAGATGGGTGACGGACTGTATATAGGCCACAGTCAGCTGAACAAGCATCTCTATAAAATAAAACAGACAGAATCACCAATCTGCAGGTTTTGCAGAAAGGATGACGAGACAGTGTATCTCATCATCTGCAGATGTGATGCGCTAGCCGGCCAGGATACAATTCCTCACCCTTGGGAAAGATCGTATCTCAAATCCTAAACTTTGCGAGACAAATGATCTGTACACAATATCCAGATTCGCAAAGGCATCTGACCTGCTTTAAACAGAGAAAAGGAAGGCGTACAATAGACCGTCGGTGGCCACAGTACGCTTTTGCTGGATTTAAAAAAAAAAAAAACCAAAGAGACCAGATTTGTAATGGTGTTCCTTTTGACAATAATAAGACCTAAGAACCTTGGCCACCACCACTTCTAAGTTAGAAACCATACAAATGGAAGATAACCCTTACCTAGCAAGAATCAAATTCATGTTTGGATTAGATGTACCAGGGCCCGTTGGGCTCCATTTTATAGTGTAGATTTCTTTACTATGGGCCTGTAGATCATGAACGCAGGTATCTTGTTTCATGGACCAAATCTTGAGGGTCATGTCATCGGAGCAAGATGCCAGTAAATTCCCTTGAGGATCCCATTTAATAGCATTCACTTCATTCTGGAATTGGATGGTTTTTGTTTTGTTTTTTTTAAATATGATCATTATATTAATTAAATCATTTATTTCAGAAATGAATCATGTATCATATATTTTAATAGCACATTTACAATGGTAAATAAATGATTCAATTAACTGCACCTTAATCTATATATATAAAAATTTAACAATTTTCTGGACTGTTATCTAGAAGCTCGGTTAACATTAAAAAACTATATTTTTGACATTTTGAGATTTTATTGTTCTTATAGTCATGTCATACAGAGAAAAAAAAAAGCTTCTTGTGGAGAATAAATCAATTACCAAACAATTGTAAGTAATAAAAAAAGGAAGATTAAAAAATTCATTTTTCAAAAACTTTTTTTTTCACTGTAAGGCATGACTAAGGAAAGGGAACTTTTTAAATTGACACTTTGATTAATATATTGGTTTTAATGGTAAGATAAATGTCAATCAATGATAAAAAGGTTTGAACAAGCACGCAAAAGCTCTAATGCTGGATCTACACGTTTGCCACTTGTCACAAATGCTCGGGAAACAAAGGAAGTAACAAATATTGGTATCCAAATGCTTGTATGTTCTTTTGACTTTTATTGGCTGTAACATTCCATTTTCATTATAAAAAAGAACAAAATTAAGATAGGCTATGAGAAGAAATGTAAATATCAAATATCATAGAAAAAGATCTACATAACCTATACTTTCAATTTTCCTTCTAGAATTTTTTATCAAAACTTTCTTAATAAATACATATATAATGTCTTTGTAAATATATATTTATGGTAGTTAAATAAAAAATAAACTGCTAAATTTCATTAACAAGATTTGGAACAATTTATTTACACCAAATAGATTGATTTTTAAATATACCATCTTAAACTAGAGTTAATTATGGAATTCAAAGGTTAGGGTAGTTCTTTAATTGATTAAAACACAGAGAGCACTAACATCTGTCTATTGGTAGTTCAAAACCAAAGCCAACTCAACATTAACGTGTGGCATCCTAAGATTTGTTCACAAAAACCGTGCGCGAACTTTCCATTGTTTGGCAAATGCCACCTTAAAAAGCTTGTTTTCAACGATATTGAATTAGGAGTTGGAAAAAATGGAAACTTAAAGGATAATAATATTATAAACACCATGGACATTAAGCAAAATTCTAGCCTCATTACATAATTTTGTTTACAGAGTATTTTATTTTTCTGATGGAGACTTTTCTTATGTAAGAGGTTACAACATACATTTTAAGGCAAAATGTGCCGCTTTAGAGGACATACCAAAATTAGTAGAATTTATTTTTCTATTATCTCCTGAACGGATGGTCCGATTTTGGATCTGTAAAGAGCATTTTGTGTTTTTTGAATATAGAATTTATTGAAATTATGTTTTAAAACACCAATCGAACAATAAGGAAAATAAGATGCAAAAATATGAGTTAACGATAATTTTTAAAAATGTGGCCTTATAGGCACTTGCAGAACCGTTCACTGAAACCAATGAAACATACTGCGAAGTTATTGGATAATCAAAGGAAAGAAAAAAAAAATCTGATCAGTATTAGCAAAGATATAGCGAACTTAGATACCACCTGTCTATTTAAATAGAAATGATCTTTGTAGTTTACCAAAGTTCTCCAAAAAATTATAACCAATTTACACGCCTTTTTTTTTTTTTTTAAATGTTCGGTGTCGTTTTAGGAAGATTCTTAGCTATTGAAATACTGGATTGCCATAGGTGGTGAGGATTCATTGAAATCTTTTGCATGGTCATAACTTGTTAATGACAAGAAGCATTAAATAAAAGGTATTATCTGCAAACTCTAACTTTTCGCCAAGGGTCGGTCACATTAGTCATGTCATAGTTGAAAATGAAAAGCAAAAGTGATTGGTGAGACTTAGGAAGTAGACCAACAACTTTTAACTCTGGAATTTTTGTTATGAGATCATCCACCTAGCCGTTAAAAGCATTTGATTCAATTTATATCGAACATACTGTATTGATCCAAGTCATTATAAACTTAATTACTCATATCACGGCGGTACAACCTGGAGTGGGTCTTGACCTCCTTAAAGAACCTGTGCTGGTTTTTCGCTTTCAATAAAATATGTTTAAAATTTCTACCATCCTTCTCCAATTCATGAGCCCATCTCCACATTTCAGAAGTCCAGGATTCTCTTTAAATCATTCCCTTTGAACTTCATCATTCAATCGAGCTATGTCCAGATCATCTTGCCTTGTAAGTTTTACTTTTTAAACCACACCAGGTTCCCCGTATAGTCCATACTCTCTCTCCTTTTGTGTCTGCTGACTTGATATTTGCAACTCCAAAATCCAGTAAGTGCAATTTTTTTTCTACCAAGTCTGATAAGCATTATCAGAACTGGTCTGATTTAATTTTTACAAATTAATTTCTTTTTTCAAGTGTAGATTATGTATTCTGTTAAATATTGATACCTTCGAAGTATTTATAGTTCCTTCAGCCTTCTTTCTATGGTTTATACTATTTTAATAGTTGTACTAGTCTTAAGGTGCATACAAATTTCAAATGACAAGAAGTGAAGAGAGTTTTTGAATCTCAGAAAAACTAAGTTGGTTTGTCAAAATGGTATTGGATGAGAACATATCTAAGGAACTCAACTCAATTTAAGTCTGTTTGGAATACTTCAGAAAGATGATGCTTCAGCTTGCCGGGTGTTTGATAATGTTCCGTAAATGAAAATGTGTAAATCTTGATAGGACTAATATACAACTTGCTTGGATTTTGGACAAGAATGGATATTGTTGCATGATAGTTCTCTGTTCTCAAAGAAACATGACTAAAACTAATAAATGATGCTGCTAAAATAAGTGTAAATATATAAAGAAAAGAACATATGCATTTGAACAGGAGGACTGTAAAAACAAAAGTGGCGCGAAGTGGAAAGTTAGCCACGGTATCACTAGGTCATCGGGCCAAGGTATCACCTTAGCAATCTAGAGTCCACAATGGCTCTGGTTAGGATATAATCTGGTGTGGTTGACTTTTATGGGTGTCCCACACATTGAAAACTTGACCCTTCCACTCTGGTTATCTGTTACCTGTGAGTAACCCCCCTTATATTACAAATACCAGATAGGGGTAAGAAAAAAAAAGTAGAAAGTTGAATTTGTTTATTACTCCTGGGAAGCCAAGAAAAGGACAGCTGAGCAATCAGATTGTAAAAGAAAGGGGCTTTTGTGGATATTTAACAGAATTAATCCACACTTGAAAAATCGATTAATTTGTAAAACTTTAATCAGACCAGCTCTGATAATGCTTATAAAAAGGCTATGTCTAGCATTGTAGAAAAGAAATTGCAATACAGGAATTTTTGGATTGAAAATATTAATAGTTAAGAGACACACAAGCAGAGACGTTTATGGACAATTCTAGGAACTTGGTTTGGTTTAAATAATAAAACTTACAAGGCAAGATGGTCTGGACATGGCTTGATTAAATGAAGAAGTTTGAAGGGAATTATTAAAAGAGAATCCTGGAATTGACTCAAAGAAGAGGTAGGCAAATGCAGGAGCATTCTTAGAGAACCCCCAACAGATTAGTGCTCTTGATTTTTCAAATAATTAAAGATTTTTTTTCTAAACTTCAGAATCAATAATTAACTGTAGTTTAAAATTGTATATATTAAAATTATATAAATTACATGCGAATAAATTCCTTAAAATCTTGTCAATTAACTTTCATTTTGATTTAACACACAACAAATATATTGGGGGGGGGATAAATAAGTTTCTGCCATTTTTTTATCAAAAATTACGAATTTATCGTAAAAAGAATGATACATCATGTTTTATACAAAGTATTGTATTATCCATCATTAGCCAATACTTTTTCCCATCTTTCTGGTAGCATTCAGACACCATGTCAACAGAACTCTTCATCTTTTAAGAATATCCACACATTAAATAATTGTTGGTATCTTTATATGATGAAAAATGCTGGACAGACCTTGCGCCACCGATCTGAACAAGTTATAATTGGAAGAGGCAATACCTGGTGAACATAGAGGGTGGGGTAGCACTTCCCAATTAAGTGATTCAACATAAGTTTTGATCAGCTCCATAACATGCGGAGCATTATCATGTAAAAGAATATCCACTATAATAATCCATGTATTCTGTAGGGATGTGGTGGGCTAAATCCTACAACCAGTGGCCCAATTTTCTTTCTTATAAAAAAATCTACCTAAAAAAAAAATTAGGTTCACACGACAACTATAACATTGTAGCAATCTTTGTACAGCAACTCCATTTCCATTATTTAGAAGATAACCACTCAGACATTTATGCACAAATCAATGATCTTAAGAAGTTACTTCTGTCTGTTAAGTGAAAAAAATGTTCATTTTCCAAAACTTAAATCCTTGAAGCAAGATTTCAGCCTTTTCACAAGAGCCAATCCAGTTATTTCTCTTTAAGGTTTCGCCAAATGGTGAACTTGGGAAAGGGGGGAGGATGATCTTCATTCCTCTCCTCAGGTTGAGGGAAAGGATCCTGAGCAAACTGACTGAGTATGAGTTGTCTTTAACCCATCAACCAGGCCCTCATCACATGTTTTCAATCCACAAGAGGAGCCACAGCCTGTACTTCCAGCCACTGTAATTTCTCTCATATCACAAGAGTAGGTCATTCAGTGACAGCTGTGCAGGGAACAAAACTCACCATAATGACAGCTATCAGCAGGATAAAAACAAACTGATTTTATTTCTTTTTCACTGTTCTATTGTCAATGAGTAGCATCATAAACATTCTTAGATGTATATAGTTTTCATTATTAAAATAATTTTCTTTTTTTTTTTAATATTGATTTCTTTGGTAATCAAAAGCAGATTATACTAACTAAAATCTAACTGATCACAAAAAAAATCTTAAATACTGCCTAATTAACTACAAAATAGGAGATGGCAGCTTAGTTGGTAAGGCACTCGGTTCTTGACTACCAGACCCAAGTTCGAGTGTGGCTGTGGGAGTCATGTACTGACTCTGAGATCAGAGAACACTCATCCACAACAAAAGGGGTACCAGGCCCTTTAGTCAGTTAGGGGATAATGGTTAAACATAGTAACCAAATTACCTCTTTTTACGACAATACATTAAGGAACAGTAGGTCTTCACTAAGTAATGAACCCAAAACTATGCATGGGCTGTAGTAGTGGTATGTTTTAACTACAAAATAGCACGTCAAATAATCATTTAAAGGGAAAATTTTTGCATTATTTTTCTTTAGTCAAGAGGATATTAACCAAATCTGTTTCAGCACAATACTGTTCTAATATTTTTCCCTAAAAGCACAAACAATACATATTTTATTCCATTGTTTCAAAATAAGATTTGTGCCTAGACTATTTTAAATACTTATTTGTGGAGAACAGGTCTGGCTAATAAGCCATCTTTCAACTATATATTAAGTAAAAACCAGAAAAAAATGTTTTTTTTGTTAAGAACTTTTTAAAATACCAGTAAAAATCTACAAAATTATAATACAAATATTCTTACTGTATGGCCTTGGAAAGATTTGATTGGTTTGTCAACACTTAAACGGCAAACATGAATACACTGATCAGTCGAACATGAGGCGAAACTAGTGTTTGTCTGCCAGTCCACATCTAAAGCTGGTGCAGAATGGAATGAGAATTGTTGAGTACATTGTCCGCTGCTCGCATCCCAGATGATAGTAGTCTAAAAAAGGTAGCTAACATAATTGATACAGCGAAATAATATATATTACAAGTAATACTTATTATGTAACTAATTAATAAGAAGTAAAATATAAAAATCAGTAATGGAATCCGGTTTATTTAGAATAATGTGGCCGGAAATGTTTTGAGATTCAAAAATATAAAATTAATGGAATATGGTCTGGGTGCGGTAAAAAAAAACTCAAATAGTAGATAATTATACTATTTGAGTATTTTTTTACCGCACCCGGACCATATTCCATTCATCTATACACTCGGTCAATCAATAATCTTCTAAAAATATAAAATGGTTTATAATATCAATACAAGGACAACTAATTTAAAGCATGATTGAATCAGAGGCTATGTATATAATCTAGTAAGTCACCTTATCAACTCCTGCGCTTAAAATATAATTTCCTCGCTTGTTCCACTTGAGGGCAAATATCGGGCCTTTATGTTGTCCAAGGGTAGAGGCTAATCTACCATTATTAGTCCAAATACGTGCATAGCCATCATATGAACCAGTTGCTAATAAAGTACCATCGCACTGTAAACAAATTTAGTAGGGATTCGAAATTTCAATTAAATTTAATTTTCATATAACTATTTAAATATTATAATAGTTTATAAATATTTAGACTGGTTGACTAAAACAATAAAATATAAATAATTATAGTAAATGAAGTCTTAGCGATGAACTCCTGATATCTGGAAAACAATTTTTAAGAACATAATGGATAATAGTAAAGATGGCTGTTAATAAACTTAGTTATATCTCTCCTCTGTTAAATCTGAATCAATCACACAAACACTCGAATCTACAGCTGTCAAACATATAAATAAAACAATTAACAATAGTTTTCAAATAAACTATGATACATCTCTCCTCTGTTAAACTTGAATCAATCACACAAACACTCTGATCTACAACTGTTAAACATATAAATAAAAGAATTAACAATAGTTTTCAAAATTTTTAACTAATCTCATGATCATTTATATTGCGATTCCTCTCATCTCTGTCAGGCAGATAGCATTCTGTTAATAACTTTAATCAAATTTCCTCCTCTACATACGAATTCTATTTGGTTTGGCATCTGTTATATGACGGCATATGACCTCTTCTGAAAATTTCCGTAATCCACTCTTTCCAAAATCTTAGCATTAATAAAGATAATTTACATACATATTAACTGTAGTATGAAAGAATTAATCTCAGTTTTATATTTTTCAAATTGTGGTACTTTCAATAATTTGAAAATATCGATGATTCATATTTAATCCTCAGACTCTTGACAATTCAAATTATCGGAATTCTACTGCATTGATGAATGATATTTATACTCATTAAACTAAATAGATATGGACCTTACAACCATACTGATATTAGGAGCAGGAGAAAGATTAAATTTACTCTCGTAAAGTAATTGTACTAAGAACAAGTTTTTTAAAACATTACCTTCAAGATGGTATTTTTTTGGATCATTCTCAAGTCTTATAGTGTTAGAATTACCTACAAAACTGAAAATGCTTCCGATTACTGAAATTGGCCAGTAAAATCAAAGAAAAATGGTTCTTCAACTTTTTTCATCCCTATAAAACAGGGAGGAATCAATACAACACAACAATGAAACATCAATAATGGATTAACTAGTCATTTTTAGTCTATAAATTGATAAAAAATACACTCACAGTGTATTCACAATACATAAAATATACTTACTTATTGAACATTAGATATAAGAACCAAAAGAAATAATAAATGAAGAGCTCCCTCCAAAAAGATCAAAACTGATATTCCTTTAAACTTTTGTTAAGAATTAAGGATTAATTATTTAAATGATCTGACACCTGTCAAACTAGATCAGAAAGAGGCTATTTAAGATGAAAAAATAGTTTAATAAAATAAATTTTATAGCTATAACCTTTTTCAAGGGAGCCCTTCAAATAATCAAATCAAATATGACAAAATAACAAAATATCTTCATATACCTTATTTATTTATAAAGTTTTGTTAACAATATACAAATTGATTCTTTCATTAAATTAATATAATAATTATTATAAACATAAAAAAATAAAAATAAGGGAGATGGTCAGTGTGCGATCAAAAAGGAACACAAATAGTATAAATAATTAAATATTAAATGCCTAACAAATAGTTTGGTAAAACAAACAATACCTAACAAATAGTTTGGTACAACAAACAATACCTAACAAATAGTTTTGTAGTTTAATAATTATCGGTTGCTAATGGTTACATAATTCTGTATATAAGCTAAATAATATTTAAAGGTATATTATATACATCATTATGGCAATATTAATTTTTAATTGCAGTAATAGTAATTTTACTTGTATAATAGTATTTATATAATGGTTAAAAAGTATTAAATGAAAAGTATATAAATGTATTTTTTATTTTCATTTGTTTGGTGGTTAATTCTAGATTTCTAATAGTTATTTATTTTCTGTATATAAACTGTCTATTATCTGCCTAAAAAGGATTACTTTTTGACAGCACCCTGACCATCTTCCTTATACTAATATCAGGCATTAATTACAAATGGTCAATCAATATTCTTCTAATAAAAAAAAGAAAGAATTAACAAAATTAAAACAATTAATGTCAATTCTAAACATTTATTTCCCAGCTATTTGAATAGTCATAATTTCGTAATACAGTCAACTCTCTTTAACCCAAACCTTAATAACTTGAACACTTTGATAACACAAATTTTTTCTAACCTATTGATTTCTCAAGAGGTTTTCACTCTGCTTTGTCAAAAAAACATAATTTCATGAGAAATTGTATCTATACAAGTCAAAATAATGAGTTATTTTCCTCTAGATCTAGAAGAAATAAGTAATTAGATGATGTCAAAATAACCATGACAACAAAGAAGGCCAGGTAGCCATAGCCATGAAACACTTTGCAGATATTTATTGAAAACAACTATTTACCATGAAGATGTTACAAAATAAGGCAATTCAATAAATTATTGTATATTATTCTTTTCGATTCAACCGTATCTTTTCTTTTAATTTTATATTAATTTAATTTTTTTTTTAAATTTAAACCCTAAAATCTCAAATAAACATACTACCTATATAACGCACAATGTCTAAAAGCTAATAACTAAAATTAGTTTCAACAGGAAATATGCCAAATCTAAACCTAATCACTTGAGTTAGTGAGGGTTGACTGAATTCATTTCAATAAAAGAAATATCCTTACGACAATAACACTTTTTTTTTTGTATATTTACTAAATAAAAGATAATATAAAAATAATTAACACCATTATTAAGAGCACAATAATGTAAAATTTATATATAAATCTAAAATATATAATTTAAGAATAAAACAAAAAGTACATTTTATATAATATATTTTATTTATATTATATATATATATATATATTTGTTTTGTTTAAATAATAAATATATGAATAAGTGGAATAAATGAGTTACATTGCTAACTGTTTATATTCATTTATCTGATTCAAGGATTATTTTTTCAACAAACTTTTTTATGCTCTTAACATTGACACTAAGGTCCTTCATAATAGCAATTGCTATATTATCATGAATTCTAAAGTAGAAACCTCTCACGTTGAAGTTTCAAAACAATGTTCTGTAAAGAAAGGAATGCTCTTATCATATATTCCATCTTTGCTCTTTTTTCCCTACCTGCCTGAACAATGTTATTGTCGTAAAATCTTATCATGGCGGAATCCAAGATGACAACCAACTTTCCTGTCTCAGAGAAAGCGACAATTTCCGCGTACTAAATACTATACACAAATCTGACTTACATTCCAATCTAGTGAGGTAACATCTTTATTACTTGGCACCTCGGTACCTCCTTTCTGAATACAGTGCCGCAATACAAGTTGGTTTGGAGAAGAACAGTTGTCTGACATGTCCCATATTCTAGCAGTACTATCTCCAGACCTATAAGAAAATTTAAATTGAAACAAAATCATAAAAATAGATATTGATATAACAAAGAAAAATTTAAAAACAAAATTATTGTTAATAACAAAGAAAATAAAATGTTTAAATTGTCAAAACACATTATATTATGTAGAAACAATTCTTGAAGTTGAATCATAATTGTAACCTACTATTTCATGTTCCTACTGATATCTAATAATAAAGTTATTTTTATTTTTATTCAAAATATCAATAATGTTTAATCTCCTCTCAAAAGTATACTTTATTTCTTAATTAAATATTACTTCATGACTCAGATCTACTTGAAGATATGAAAAATGAGATAAAACTATATATTATGCCTAAAACATTATTAGAACGTCCCACTGGCTTTATTTATAAAACAACAGTATTATTGCTATTGGTTACCCCTCAAACAGTCAATATACTGATGAAATTCGATTTTAATTCAACCATATTAACAGTGTAAGAGAAATAAAAAAGTGATAAACTAAACAAGTAAGCTGGGGAATAATAGTGGTATGTTACCAGATGGTTATATGTGTGGACTAAACCTGCTACACAGCCACTAGGAGGACTTAATCATTTAAGAAGTTTACGAAATATAATAAAATATGATTTCAATTTTTTCAGCTTAAATTGTTTGAAAATAATCACGTGATATTACTGAGAACATGAAACATCGAAACCTAAAATTGTTTTGTGAAGTATGCTTTAAAAAAAAATGGTCTAAAGCAACAGATAGATTTAATAGGTTCAATTACAGTATTCAGAGGTCAAATTGGTTCAAAACGATCACAAGACCTCAGCGAATAACGATATCAAACTTGAAAATCGGTTAAGCTGTTTGTTTATAAATGTTAGAAACTTACAAATAAGCAGGTTATGTGACACCCTTGAACAGATTACCCTCCTTTGGCTTTGCTGTGGTTGGGTAAAGAACCTGAAGGTGTAATAACAGGAGCCATCCACAACCTCTGAATCTAGAACAGTTTTCAGTGGAAGTATTTTCACCAGCAACCGCATAAAGATCTTTAAGTACCACTCATGGCAATCCATTAAACACAAATGTACCATAGCAATAAGATCAGGATCTATTCCAATTAGCTAAGATGTTCTTCACTATAAGATTTAATAAGACATTTAACTGGACAATTCTCTACAAATGGAATCCAGCAAGTTCATTGCATTACTTCAAATCTTCTAAAGAAGCAAAAGCTAACGAGTCCAAGATTATCAGGGTGCGGTCTCGGTGGCACACTTTATTTACCTCCTAGAGGTACGTACCATCAGATCTGATGTTTCATTCCCAATTATTTGGAATCAATCAACTCTCTCAATAAATCAACCAGCTCTACAAACCTGCAGTAGGATCAGAGCTCAATGATCTGTTCTCAAAAATTCAAGTTTGCAGCCGCCTGTAAGCTGTTAAGACAACTCATATTACTTCATCGAATATGATCTTAGTTTTCTATATTTATTATAAAAATTGTATTTTTGTTCATTTACTATAAGCTTCTAAATTCCATTTTAAAGACTTATTATAAGTGCTACATAATGTTAACTTTGAGAATTAGTTCTATTATTTGTGCCATGTTTCGTTACCAGATATGTTCAAGCAGATTTTATCCACAATATTTGTAGTTAATGTCCACAATATTATTTACAAATATAATTGATATATTATCACTTAATAAATCTTTAATGGCATGAATAGAACAAAGTTTTAAGTCCTAAATGTCCTTCAATGCAAAATCAATTGCAAAGGATCTTTCAAGATTTGGCAAGTTGAACTTCTTCAGTTTCCTTATGACACAAATAGTTACCTCAACAATTCAACTCGAGAGAAGGTTGCCGTGGAACATACCTGTTCTGGAAAAATTCCAAAGACTGTGCTTATTTCCCTTGATTCTAAACAGAAGTTCTTGACCACTATTCCATCAGAGAAGTTCCTGAGAGTAGCCTCTGCGCAGAATTACACAGAAGTATGCGGAGCCTGCTTCTTGATATCTGGACTCGACTAGAGACTACATAATTGTACATACATAGATATATATATTACGGTATTATAGATCCCTTTTGATAAAATTCTGAAATAGTTAAAAATTGGTACTATAGATCCCTTTAGATAAAATTCTGAAATTGTTAAAAATTAACGAGGAGAAGATGGTTGAGGGTGCGGTCAATGAAAAACACAAATAAGTTCAATTAACCTATTTTTAAGTTTTAAAGATTTTTAAAGTTAAAAATGAACAAATAATTTTGATAACTTTTAACCCAAAAGTAACTAATAATATCTAATAAGCTTAAATTGAAAATTAAATCTCTACCGCTACAACCCTTGAAGGTTGCAGTGTACTTTGTTTGAGGTACAGTACTTTGTAAGGAAGTACTGCACTGTTATACATCATTAACATAAGTAATAATAACCTATGGAGAACAATAGTGTATTGTATTCTCGGAAAATAATATATCATATTCAACTGAAATGAATATCTTAACTATTACAGATTATTAATCCCAGCCATTATCTATGTCCTAGAAAAAATATATAAAATTACAGATAATACACTGAGAACAATCACGTACCAATCACATAGTGCTCTGAATTCTCTGAGAACAATAGTACATTTATTAAATGAAAAATTTATTATTTATAAAATTTTAGGAGAGTAATGGGTTTCAAGCCTTGTGGCAGAGATAGAGGACAGCCTGCCAAGCCCAGTTTACACCAGCAGAAAATTTGAAGGGATCTGGCAAGCAAGGTCAATCAACCTCGAGGGGAGGTCGGAGGTCAACACCAGAGTGAGTCAACTATGGTCGAGGCAAGTAGACTGCCTCTTTTTCAAGATGATCCTCAGACAGGGGTGGCCCTGGGTTCTGGTTCAGGGCCAACAGAAATTATGAGAAGGTTCACTCTTCCAGAGTTCAGCCTTCTCCAACTAGCCAAGAAGCAACTCTGATTATATGTACTTTAAAAACAACAATTCTATCAATAACTAACCCTAAAACCAAATTTTCAATCTGATAACTGCAGTACTAATCTATATCACAAATTGCAATACATCCACATCTTATCAAAAATAAAATAAGACATTATACAAACACCATCGCCAACAAAATGACCACTTAAAAACAGTGATACTAACAAGTATGACGAAAACTTTCAATACAGAAGGAGAGAACTAAGAAACATATTGTTGAAACATTAAAAATTTCATTTAAAACTTCATTAGAAGTAGTATATACATATTAAATTTTGAAAATATATTCACCCAGACGCAAGGAGATCAGTTGTTGGATTCCATGCACAAATAAAAACTTCGCTCTCGTGCCCTCGAAGAACTGTAGCTTTACTTGCTGGTATTTCTATGCTCCCATCAACTTCCATAGGAGTATCATTGCTGGCACAAGGAGTTGGTGCTGCAGGTACTGAATAAAAGTTGAAATAAACACTATAGTACAAATGAATAATAACAGATTAAATATCATTATATAATGTATATATTTCATTTCTATATTATTTGAGGAAGGAAATATACTCTAATTACGAAAAAAAACATCATTCTGATTTAGAACAGAGACTAACATCATTGTTATGCAAAACGACAATTAATAAATAAAATAGTTAATAAATTGAGATAATTACAATTATTAGAGCATATTTAAAGTTATAATACATTTTAAAATAATATCGAGGATTAGAAATTTTTGTAATCTAAACCCAAACCTACCAAAAATTATTTTTGCAATATTCACTAAACTGTTTCAAAAATTTAGTAACTCACTCAACATTCTGTTTATTGACAAATATATCTTAGCATCAACAAATTATAGATAATGGAGAAATATCGTTACATCATTCTATAGAACCGGTATATGAAATAAACAGCCTCTAGCAATACTTTCAATGAATTCACTTAAAATAAGAAAATAAAATACTAAGACTAAATAATGCTACAAATGCGTTAATGAACTGAGGATAAAATCTCAATATATAAAACAATAATCTCAGAATTATGGGCTATTAGATTGAAATGATGGATTTAAATTTTTTTGTCAAGTCAGGATATCCTAACATAGTACTCTCAGAAAATATAAGTTAGAATTATATGATTTTATGGTATGCACTACTAGCACATTTTATCAACTGGAATGAAAACCTGTTGATTTTTTGTAATAAATATCTTGAAATAGTAATTAAAAAAACAGAACAATTTAAGACCCATATAAAAACACTCACATACTAGTTATAAAAGATACTGAACTTGTTCGATAGAAGCTAATAAATGGAAGCCAATGGCTAGAATTACTAAGGTAACAATACTACTAGCTGCTCTTGTAAAAAATAATCCAGCCTAGCCTTTGTTATGGCTGTGCTATTAAAAAAGTAGCAAAGAAATTTATCTAGTCCCTATTTCGAAATATATATTACATACCTTTATTACCTTCTTCGCCATTAGTATCATGAGGTTCATTCTTTACTATCGGCTTCTGTTGATTTTGTTGTTGCCTGCTGGCGACAATATCAGGCATAACTGCATCGATAAGGGATAAACTTTCAACCAATCTATTTTCAGTACCATCCTAAATAACATAAATTAAAAGTCAAATTACACTTGATACAACATATATAAATTGTAATATTATTATTATTGGTGTGACAGACCATGGAGGTCCAAGGCCTTGCATGATGTACTAAGGAAATACATCGCACTTTTCTTGACGTGGTTTTCGCAGGGTGGGTTCGTCACTCCCACGCCTATTTTTTGTGAGTACTACCCATTGGCTAACAGGCCTCACAAATGCCCGTGGGGAGGCTGTGAGTGAGTAATAAATTGTAATATAATCTATATAAATGAAAAAGGACAAATAAAGAACAAGCATGTTGATGTTACATAAAATGGTTGTATAGATGTACATGGTTATCTAAAAAAAGATGTCTAGGTAAAACGAATAGTACTAAACTTACTAAGTAATGATTTAATCCATGCATTGGAAAATATATTCCTGCCTCTAAATTGCCGTATTGCTAATCAATAATACAATCAAGCTCAATAAAAAGCAAAAGTAAATGAACCATTAAAAAACATAAGTAAGCACAATACTAGTTATGATAACTGCAGACAATCAATGTCAGCGATATCAACATTCGTGTGGGGATAACACATACTTATACAAAAAATTGATTTAAAAAATTGCTTTTCCTTTATTTTGTATTGATGCAATAAACATAAAGGACAAGGATAAACACTTTCGCAACCTGTAATAATAGTTGATTTACATTTAACGGATTCATAAGTCTGAAACCAGCATTCTAATATTTTTATTAAAATTGATAATTGTTTGATCTGTTTTTGATTCACTAAAGGTAAAATTATTGTTTTTACAAAATAAAAAAATAAATAAACTGTGAAATATTTATAATATCTAAAACAATAATAATTACACATTACAGGGACAATAGCAAGGAGGACTTCTGTTATAATAATATGTAAAAGAAGAACATTAATTCACTCATTTTGTTTAATTAAGTATTGACAATATAAGCAAGGCAATTGAAGCGTAGCAGGGCCAGGTGGATCTAGGTACCAAAAATATAATGCCTTTTTTCAAACAAAAAAGGATAGTGTTATTGGTTAACTCCATAAATAACCTAAATATAGTTAAAAGAATTGCCAAAAGATGGAGCTGTGTCTAGGTCCAGAATGCCCATTCCTTCTAAATGAACTAAATATTTAAAAAATAAATAATAATATTTTTGGCACTTGGAATACTTGGCCCTACAATGCCTTAAAAACTAAATGTTATACGGTACAAGTAATAAATCACTATATTACCATAAATAAAAGAATCTGAAGTTTGCATCAACAAAAACTATATTTACATTTACGTAACAAGACTTGGGTCATTTATGAAAATATACATAAAAAATTGTGGTATAAGTTCCAAAGCACTACTCCACGATGGTGGGTGGGGAATCACTTAATCATAAACAATGAGAAAACGCTTGACCATTGCTGTCGATTATACCCTATCATAAAGTAATTTGTAGTTTTAAGCATTTAGGCCCCAATTAAACTAAAAAGATCCACTAGTGGTTGGTTTACCTCTTGATTCAAGCACAGTGAATAATAATAGTGTAGGTAATAACCCATAACAATAGAACATTGTGTACGTGCCCATCTATTATATTGGAGTAGTGCTTGAAAAATATTAATCAAATAGCAACATTAAATTAATGTAGAACAAAATAACACAAACTAACTCATTTTTATCAAAGGTGGAAGATAAATAATAAATATACATTATAAATATATACATTAATATAATTCAAGTGTATGAAACCAAATAACATTACAATGTAAACAGCAAGAGTATGTAAATCAGCGAGACAAAATAAACTTAATAATTTAACAATTTCACATTTCATTACCTAGAAAAGAATTAAATACAAAAATAAAAGTAATTGATTGAATATTACTTACTTCTCCAATGCTTATTTCAGCTTCAGTATACTGCAAACCTTTCTGTAATATACTCAACAAGGCAGCAGGAGGAACGAGAGCCCCATTTATGTTTGATTGCGATATGTGAGATTCTATACCAAAGGTATAAGCAGAATGTTGAAATCCTGTTGACAAATTTGGTTTTGAGAAAAATAATGTATCAACTTAAAATATATATTAATGAAAAAACTGAAATTCAATTAAAACTATTACCAGATTCCTGGAGATATCTATAAACTAAGAAATTAACTTCGTCACTTGAAAAGCTCATATTGAACACGTATCTACTTAAAATCCATCTAAGAAAAAATGCCGCTTAACTCGCTATTAAATGCTTTACATCTATCTATATTTCACTAGTACTGAGAAACCGTATTCACTAATAGATTTAGTGTGTTCTATACACCATACAAAACTAAATATAGCTTATGTCATGGCATGTTAATTAATAAAAACAAAGAATAAAAATTTATAAAATACAAGAGAACCACATCAAAACAAACCGTTCTTCAAACTAAACTATGAACAGGTTAGCATGAGGTTCTAGCATCCCTTCCCAACTAATTGTGTAATAGCTATAATCTCAATCATTTAATCTTTGAATAAAATAAATTAATAAGAAATTCAATGCATAAATTCAATTAAATTTGATAATGTGGATTTTTAAATTAAATTACAAATATTTTATTTTCATCCCCTCTTCTTAACCTAATACGAGTAGATAGGTTTAAGTAGGTAGTTATTTGTAAATGCGATAACACGTTTATCTTAATCTTATTTCTTTGTTTTATTTTCTCTGGTCGTTAGAACGCGTTGGTATTTCAATTTCCTTTTAAGACTGTTAAAAAAAATTTTAGTGCATAAATATATTTTAACATTAATCCAGTTGCAGTAATAGGAAAGATAAAACATCAGGTATTTGGGTTAATCTAAAAAAAGATCTAATGGCTAATTTTTAATTAGCCATAAGATATATAATAGAGATATAATTAAGATGATGGCTTAATTTTTAAGCCAAAAATGTTTACATTTTGATTCATGGAATCCTGAAGAAGAGTATGGAACAAAAACTAGAACTCAAACCACTTATTTGGGGCCCGAATCCTAATTTGTTAGCCTACCACCGACCTTAAGAGACCTCACGCGGTCAGTCGGAATGACAGTCCTCATCCAAAAGCCAGACTAACGTGATTGACTTGGGGCGCCAACATTCTACGCTCTCAGGGCCGGTTGCACTTTGACAGTTTAAATTTCGAGTAGTGAAATCTCGGATAAACTCAATAAATCCGTGGCACCAGAAAAGTTAACCTTCAAATATTGCGATAAACTTTACCGAGCAATGATAGCTGGTTCAACTGAGATTTAGAGAAAATCTACGTTTAACTAGATTACCAGGTAACCTTCCATAATTCCAGTTGAATCTGCTAGTTCAAGAGCCCTAGAGGGAATAAAAGGCAGTTATTTCACCCCAATTTTCAATTCAAAACTGACGACTCTGCCAATCCAGTTCAAGAGTTGGAAAATGGCGAGCGTTTCAAAAACGTAACATAAACTCAAAAAATAAAGTTATTTCATAGCTCTTGGTTTTTGGCTCAGATGGAACTAAGGTTGGTACTGACACAAAAGGAACCTGTCTGCCAAACTAGTGCTATGACGTGCGTTGTGTAGACACATTCCAAAATTCAACTTTAAAAACTCCAAAAATGCTGATATTTCATACTTCTTGGTTTTTGACTCATTTGAAACTAATGTTAGTACTGACAAAAAAGAAACCTATCTGCCAAGCTTGTGCAGACGAAATACAAAATTCAACTTTCAAAATTTGAGTTATATCCGGTAAGATATTTATAGCCTATTTTCATAATTTTTTTACACGTTATTAGATAAATATGGGCCAAGAAATTAGAATCATTTGAAACAAAGTACTAATTGGTAAATATGTAAAGTCGTTGCTAGCTTCTTTTATTCTCCTTGTTTTAGATATCCTCTTTAGACTCATCCGACTTCTACTCGTCCTTTCCAACATCCTCACATTCTTTCCCTTTATCAATAGCTAAAATGTCCAATTGTATCAGAAATGCATTTCTCATGATACCACATAGGTTTGTAATTACCCTCTACTTATTTCAAAATTTCCATCCGATTCCTTTTTTGAAAAGTAACTCACTTGCTAGGATGGATTGGAGGTTCTGAAATTTAACTTAGGAAAATCAAAATTCGAATTCTTTTCTGTTAGTTATTTTATTTTTTAGTTATTAAATTTTTAAACATGATAGTTGCTTTACTATCAAACATCATTATTAGCAGAAAAATTATAAGAGTAAGAAGTGGGTCGTAATTAAATTTTATTGAACGATTTTATAAAGTAACAGTTTAATAAATAAAAAGTTTTTCAAATATCAATATTTACCAACATACATTAAAAAAACTATTCTTTTGTCATATAAATAAATCGTGGTTAGGAATCAAATAAGGAAGCTATTAAAATATACTACTAAGAAACTTCTAATTAGATTTTTCGTTAGAGTAGTAGTTTTCATGATATTTGCAAAATATATTGTAAAAAAGGCAATTTCTCGTTTTTCTTATAACAGCTATATTTCAGGAACTATTATATGTACGAAAGTCTGTTAACCTTCAAATTTAAGCTTGTTAAACGTACAAAAAAAAAAGGTAATTATTAGATTTTTTTTCGTAGGAGTAGCAGTTTTCATGATATTTGCAAAATTTATTCACAAAATGGCGAATTCTCGTATTTCTGACGAAACGTTTTGCTTATGACAATTACATATATCTCAGAAACTATTAGATGTACCGATGTTTCTTAACGCGTCTGCATAACGCGATGCACAGCACTAGCTTGAAAGACAGGTTTCTTTTGTGTCAGTACTTTTTTTTTTTTTAAGTATTACTACTTTTTATTTATTGATCGATATTACAATCTGCCACACAGTTAAATAAAATAAAATAAAATAAATGAATAAACAAAAAAAAAAAACTCTTAAAATATATACAAACAGAAGAATAAACAAAATGAACATAATCAACCTATCTGTATGAAAAATAAATAAATAAAATAATATAGTCTCTAGTCACATTTACACTCTAATATACAATATTTAC
>NW_027110474.1:709282-766058 GCF_000696795.3 Halyomorpha halys
GGGTGTACGTGTTAGTACTAACACTAGTTTTATGTGAGTCAAAAACCAAGAGATATGAAATAGCTGCATTTTTTGAGTTTTTAAGGTTGAATTTTGGAAAGCGTCTGTACAACGCGCGTCATAGGTTTTTAAGTTTGGCAGACAGGTTTCTTTTGTGTCAGTACCAACCTTAGTTCCATCTGAGTCAAAAACTAAGAGCTATGAAATAACTGCATTTTTTGTTTCGTTGGGGAATGGCTGCCATTTTCAAACTCTCCATGACTACATTGGCAGAATCGCCAATTTTGACTCCCAACAATTAATGAACATAAATGAATTCGAAAATTGAGGTGAAATAACTTCCCTTTTTTTCTTTGAGCTCTTGTACTATCTTATCTAGGGAAGGTGTATTGTATTGTTTTGTTTCTTTCTGAATTCAATAAAATGGATTAGATTGAGACAGACGACGAATAATTCAAAGAATTAGTTCTTTTATGGAAAAAGGACCTTATTCTTATTATTTTTTTTAAATATATTTTTATTAAAATTTACAACTGTACAAAATGATACATCCAGTAAATTTGATGAAGTTTATAATGAAGTGATATAGGCGTGTTGGAAAACTACCCCTTGGTAGTACTCGAATACCGTTTTTACATTAGAAGGTCTCGTGGTCATCTTCTTTTCAGGCGCCTCGGAGGATTGTCCGGAATGGAAGATAAAGCAAGATTAGAAAGTAGTGGGTTTGGGTATTCAGGGAGTTTATAAAGGAACAAATGATTCTGGTTTGGGCTAAATCGGTTACATGTGGAAGATTAAGTTCTTTATAAATAATTTTATTTGTGACAAAGTAAGGAACATTGAGGATTTTACGAAGAGTTTTAGATTGTAAGGATTAGATACGAGAAGAATTTGAGGGTTTAGTGGAGCCCCAAAGCACAACTTCGTACGTCCAGGCCCTGTTTCATAATAAAGTACAAACTAATACTATCAATCTTGTAGATTGTATTTGGTACAATTTCACTGACTTATACAATTCTGCCATATAAATTTTACTTTTAAACTCATGTAATATCACTAATAGTTGTCCCTATCCTGAAATAAAATGTATTGGTCCTTGTACTTTATGGTTTGTGTACTTGTATTTATGGACTAATACTATTAGTTTTCATTATAAAACAGGCTCCAGATTGGCCTTATTACTTTCATGTAGATCAGTCTTTTGTAATGAATTGAAAGTTTAGACCGTTTGTCTAGTAAGTGCTACAATAGTCGAAATCTACGTGCAGTTTCCTGTCTTTTCAGTCTTGTGTGAGGACTAACAGTTAGTCGTTTGAAAAGATGTATTCCAAGGTAGCGGATTTGTTCTACAGGGGTAAGAGCAACATTATTAAAGGAGACTGCTAGGCAGTCGGTAGGTTCACGATGAAGGGTAATGGTGATTTAATGGGATTTGTTTTAATCCTCCGATTACGACACCATTCTTCGAGGACTGTGATATGGGATTGGAGAGTTTGGGATGCAATTATTTCATTATTGGTTCTAATAAATTATAATTCATTAATTATAAATTGCTATGTTTTTATGGTAACTCTAATATGATAAATGTTACCTTAGCTGGGCGTAAGAATAAACTAAAAAACTTTGATAAAAGCTGAAAAATGTAATAATTATGAAGTTCAATCAATATTTTATTTGAATTTTTTAGAACACTATGGTGATCTACCGACAATTATCTTAGTTTCAGGTAACCTTGGTTACTTAGTTAATAAAACTGTAGACCAGAAACAGGTTGCTAAATTATCGGAGTTTTACTAAACTCTTCGACAAATCTTAATTTTAACTGAAATTAGTGCAACCGGCCCTCAATCCGAATGATACTTATTTGCAAAGTAGTTATTAACAGTAATATTCGTTTACAAATGTTTCGATTCACAATAAAAGAAAGCTTGTTTGGCCATTACTTCGGCATTTGGCTGTAAGAAAGCTTGTTTGGCCATTACTTCGGCATTTGGCTGTAAGAAAGGTTGTTTGGCCATTACTTCGGCATTTGGCTGCAAGAAATAAGTGAAAGGCACGATGTGAACGAAGAACTTGCAATCCTCTTTACTTTCCCCTCACCACTTCCACTTCAAATTTTTAATAATCCAATTTAAAAATCCTCTTAGTAATTCATCGGTTCTACCCTCACACGAATTTTTTGTTTTGTTGTCATTATTTTTTCACTTGATTTCCATGGATCATAAAAAACAGTATGTAAATCAAAATAGAGCTCAAATAACTTTGTTGGGGTCCTAACACCAGTTTGCAAGTATTGTGGAGGGATTCTACAACACATCAATTGTCCAAATATTAAATAGTTTGTTTTATTAAAACCAAGTAGTTAAACAATATTGTTCCATTATATTCGAAAAAGTTACTGAAATGCCTCATTAAGAATACTTTCCATTACCACCTAACAATGATTCGACGATGGTAATTGGAACAATTGGCGTGAGGTAATGAGAACTTAAAGGGCGTGTCCTTATTGGACAAAGGTAACCCGACTGGGCGACGCCAATGGTTGCTTATACGCTCTAAGCAAACATCGAACATAAGAAATAGAGTTAAGTGTCTTAATTAAGCATGTGAATTTCTATAAGGATCCTCAAATATATTAAGCGAACGTCGCCTTGTCGCGTTACATTTGTCCAGTTCGGACACTACCTTAGACATCGCTTACCATAGGTAATTGGATGAATATTAAAAAACATTAGCACACTTACAGAGTCCCATAATAGGAAGCAAAACCGTGTAATCACTAAATAATTGATATTAATTTAACAATACTAAATTTTACGACCGAGTGCCTCTATAAACGATGAATTGTTACTTGGAACTAACCAATATCTAATAGAAACTTAATTAATATTTCGGAATCCTATTTTGTTAAAAACTTTGAGCTGAAAGAACAATATGTTTTTTGATAGTTTTAATGAACGGCATGAGCAATATCCGAACCTTTCCACATCAGAAGCAAAGCAGTTTTTTGGAACAGTATTTATTTTTAATCCATAGTCAATTAGCGATACTTACAATATCCTTAGAATCCAAGTCCTTTTTAAAGACCTTCATCCATTCTAGAATCTTCATTTTATTGTGATTTCACAATAACCATTATTTAAGAAGAAGGTAGTAATTAATTCATCATAAGGTAAAATTATATTATATTCTCAGTAAAATACAGTATTGATAAAAGTAGAGCGTTATATTAATGGAAGTTTTTTAACTTCTAAGTTTTGCGATTGTCTTACACAAAAATACGTAACATGTACGATTTACGATACCATAGTAATTCTAACAAAAATACTACGAAGGAAATCATAATTCCTAAACCATATATATAAAAAATTGCCAAAGTATTAGATAGCCTTAATTTCACTTTTTTGGCACTGTTAATATTTAAAGGTAAGCGTACCTCGGAAATGTAATTATCTTTCAATATTTTTTTGTAAAACAATTCTCTATATTGCTTTTGAAACATTCCGTTTTCACGATATCTAGTAATGTAATCGGAGAAGAGTTCTCTGTAGGGCGATCGATGTCGAAGTAAAAATACAGTTCTGTATTTACTTATACAGTCGGGTAGTGTTTGATATTTACGCAAAAGATGTTTACATTCAATGTTTTCTTCTAACATCACACCATAATCATAGTTTACTGCGAACATTGCTAATTTATTATTATCCACTTGCAAGATGGAGCACAGACTTTTCTCACTTTTGAAATGGAACCTTTTCACCCACTTTTTCCCCCACTCATTCTGAAAAAAAAAAAAAATTACTAAATTTACTATATAAATATTTATAACTGTTCGATTTCCACTTACACTACTGTTCAATATACTGCCCAGATATGGCATTCCATTTAAAGACCAGTAGTAATCATTTTCAACTAATGCTTGTATGGAATCAAGAGGCTTGTCATACAAAGTAGCAGTTAGATGAGAAACTAATGAACTGGAAAACATTGCGTTTAACAGAAGAGAATACACTGCCCACCTGAAAAAATAACTTACTTCACTTATTGTACGAGTTGATTTCGACTTGTGCCAAGATTTGGAGGTAGTGTTAATTTTACTGTAATCGAAAGTAAAACCTGTACTCTATTCAGAGTTTTAATAAAGCTTTAAATTATAATGATTCCCTGATGCACTTGAACTATGAGGGAACAGCTTGATGAACTTACCTATCGCTTACTTAATTCCAAGTACCTTTTATTTTATTTTTATTTGTTGGCCTATTTTACAGCAAACGAACTTTTCTATGCCCAAGATGGTACGTAGAACTGACTGCAAGATGAAAGCAGTTGGTCTGATGCCTAATCAATAAGAAATCTCTGAACGTTTGGTTTAATTTGGAGTTTAACATACGTACTCCACCTAATAAAGGAAGGCCTCATCACACCCGGCCACGACCAACTTGTAAAAAGTGGTCTCTTTTCTATTTTCCTATTCTACAATTTTATATTTTCTTTGATTTCCTCTTATCTTAGGCCTTATTTTCGTAAGAGAGATTTTCAAAGCCCGGCTAACATATCAAAGAGGCAGCAATGACGAGAAACGTACTACACTTAGTAAATTTTTCATGTCTAAGTCAAGGATGTACTAGCGTTACCTAAAATGTTGACCACCACGTTCGGAGCAGCAAATCTGTCAAAAATCTGCGACCGAGAGGGGATGAAAGAATAATTTTCCACGGATCTACCAAGTCCAGTCAGTCTCATCGTGGCCAAAGAGAGACTGAATACTCAAGCGGAAAGGTACGTCAGTTTCTTTGCGGAGCGCTTAAGAAGGAAATTGATTGTGACCGCAGCCAAGACCTGGCAGGCTCCACGGGCAGGGCTCATCCTATCATTTTGGATGTATTATATTATATTCAAGGACAGAGAGTGAGGCCAGGTGAGGAGGTGACGTATCTTGGCGTTAAAATAAGAAGAAACTTCGAAGTTACATCTCACCTGGTATACCTGAGAGAAAGGGTGAACATTTCAATAAATGGATTATGCACAATAGAGGGTGCATTATAGAGCCTCAGGTACCTCTATACAAAGACCGATTATAAAGATCATAGGTACATGGGTGAGGAATGCATTGCAACTTGGCCAAATTTCTTATGCGCAATTTTCAACAGATCTATGAAATTAAAAGCCTCTGGGAACCAAATATCATATTTTCGACCATTGGTTTGTCTGTGCCACTTTCATCACTTTTAGGGGAGGACTGATTTTGTTACTTCTTTTCTTATTTTGAAGGGTTCGGTTCCAATGTTGTTTACCAAATTGCTGGAGAACATTTTTTTTATAGACTATAGGTCTGTAACAATTTTGATGAAACTTGCCTAAAACTCTTTAAGGTTTTACATATAAAATAAATATAATAAGTTGCCATTCATGCAGCAATCCTCAAGAAAAGTATCCCGAACATAAGAGAATAGGATGTTCTTGATCAAAAGGCATCTACAGGGAAAAAATCTACATTTCCGCAGTGCAAATTCTTTTTTACAAAATAATTTATTTTTGAAAAAATTAGTAGACTGATAAAAACTACTAATAGTACAAGAGCCGGTAAGAAAAAAAGTCAGTTATTTCACCCGAATTTTTTATTATTTTAATGAAAACTATGTATAATTACTAGTCAAAACTGATGAGTCTACTAAGTATATGTAAGGGGAATAAAAGATGGCGGCTTAAAAACCATTAATTTTTCATTTGGAGTTTTATATCTTAAAAACTACCAACAGCAATAGAAAATCTAAAAGAATATTATTTAAAGAAGAGTAAATTTGCTGAAATATGAGCCCTAATAGAGCTCAAATTAAAGCTAGTTAAATTTGATATAAAATAGGTAATAATGTTTATCTTTGTAGGATTAGTAGTTTTTATAATATTTGACAAAATAAACTCACAAAATGTTACTTTCTAGTTGTTCCTATAAAATGTTTGATTTTTGGAAAAATATATCTCTAGACCCATAAGACGCACATATGTCTGCCAACACTCAAAATAAAGGAAATTTGACTTACTATAAAGTAGCTATGACACTTATTTTCGTAGTAGTTTTTATGATAATATAAATTTGGCAAATGAAAATTTGTCCGAACAATCTAAATCAATTTATTTTAGCAAATATCATGAAAACTGCTATTCCTACGAAGATAAACGTAAAAAACTACTTAATAGTACGTTAAACTAGCTTTAATTTGAGTGATAATAGACATCTGTTGTCAAATGGTTTTTGAGATATAGATTTTTCAAAATAAATTCACTAACTACTGATCTTTCAGTACGTTCCACACAACATTTTTTATGAAATAAAAACATAGCTTTTTAAAAAGCTATATCTCGAGAACTATTGAACCTAAATAGCTCTATTTGGGTTTACATTTTAGGAAATTTAAGCTACTTTAAATGATGTTCTCCTAGATTTTCTATTGTTCTTGGTAGTTTTAAACATATAGAGCTGGAATAAAAATTAATAATTTTTAACGGTTTGAAACAGCCGCCATTTCTTATTTCCCGTACCTATACTTGGCAGACTCGTCAATTTTGACAAGTAATTATACATAGTTTTCACTAAAGTAATAAAATATATAAAAAATATAAAAATTGGGATGAAATAATTGCCTTTTTTCTCCTCTTGGGCTCTTGTACTATAATCAAATATAAAAGCTCCTATTCCCAGTTAGGACAAAATACCTGATTGATGGTGTAAGGAAACTTTAATCTAAAATCAACTGTAAGGTTGAAATAACATAGTTGACAGTAGAATTTAATCAAGGTATGAAATATGCTAGTATTTTATCTCCACCAGGGTGAAAAAAAGGCAACAAAATAAAAAGACAATCCAGTGTTCAAACAATATTATAAAATTTTTAGAACACTGTACTGTAAAAAGTGTCTTGTCCTTCTTGAATGTTTAATTGTTTTGATGAAACTTTTTAATGCTGATAACAAGTTGATGCTGTAACAAGCAGTGATACCATGATATCCTGTTGAAATAAATAAGATTTATTAATATCTATAATATTTATTTAATTATTTATGATTAATGTTTATTCTTTAAGAGTTGTTATGGTTAGTTTTATCTAGTATTTTTTGATGGATTAAACACCAAATAGAGTATAATATGAAGGCCAGGTTTTATTAGGGGGGTCAATCTCAAAACAGATACGAACACTGACAGACTGGAACAACTTCTGACTTTAGTATACTGGAATGTTTTGCTTCTGCTTTCTCACACCCACTTACCTCAGTCCAATGTATCATTTGTACTTACCATAATAAAACATGTCTAAGAGGTCCAAAGGTTGCCAAAGATTTCGGGGCATTGTTGCATAAAATTGACCACAATTGGAGCAAGCTATTGTTCGGTTTCAAGAATTCTAAAATAGTTAAATATCTAAAATAGTCAAAATAAATAATACACCCTGTATCTGATGCAATAAAGTTTTGAATACTTACTTATCAATTGAAAATTACTAAAACCATGCTTTACAGCCATAAAAGCTATCAGCTGTGAAGATATTGCTGTTGTAATAATCGATATAAAAATGAGCATCCAAACCTTTCCTTCAAAAGAAGTAAAAAGACCAAGACCCATTTGATTGAAAGGTAAAGGCCTGGGGACTAAATATGTGATACATACTTCCTGAATTGGACTAGATATAGAGAGTGAGCGTGTATTTATGTAGTTAGTCTGCCATATTCCGCAGAATGCAACATCCACTGACTGATCTAAAACTAGTCCAACCAATCCCTTTGACAGGTTCCCATATTTATCTAGTCTTCCTCCAACTCCCTCACCATCTGGAGGTAAAATTATTTCATAAGTGAAATTTAACTTTTGTGTGATCGCATCTAAAAATATCATTTCAACTCCTCCCAACCAACCTGAAAAATAAATGCAAAGTGCAAAAAATCATTCTTAAATAATAAAATTATTGAATAGAAAGTTATAAAACTCATACCGTATTATTTTATTAATCCACTAGATCTCAAAATGCACTAGCCCAAAAGTTTGTTAAAAATATTTTTTCTTGAATGTTAGTCTTTATTATCAACAAACTTGTTAAATATTAAAACCTTATTTATTCAGTTTTTATATTTTCAAATGATAATAGTGGTTTGATTTTGATAAAACCAAAATTATTTTATATATATAAAATTACTAATTTATAATTGTAATTAAAAAACAAATAGCATTGATATCTCTCTCATTTATTTAACATTTATTACAAAAATAAATAGAAATTATATAGATCGGTTTGGGTACCATAAATTCTTTTTTGATATTGATCAGATTTTGAATAAGATTCCTCATTCAATAATAATACATCTGGTTAGAAAATGAAAACTAAGAGTAAGGCATGAGCTATCAAGATAATGAGGGCCGATTTGGTAGGTCTAGTCTCCTTCAGTGATCATCAGTAGAATAATTTACAAAATCCCCCATTTGTTTTTTAAATTAATATTTACATGAACTTACCATGACTAAGTTTTTGAACCAAAAGATGTCCAGTAGAATGAAAAAATAATTATAATGTAGTAACTGAGATTTAGATCCCAGTATTTATTATCAATTCAGATCATAATAAATATTAGATCGAATGAAAAAAATAAAGACTAATATTTTCAAACTTCAACATCTAGTTTAGAAACGCCATTTTTCTGATCCATCAAACTTTCCAATTTTTCTAACATTATATATAATACACCACAATTTCAATAACATATTCAGTATTAAGCTGTACCTAAAAATTAGATATGACAGATAAACTATTAAGATAAATCTCCAAAACTTACTCGGCCTTCCTTTTGCATCTAAAGGTCCAATTTGTGAGTTAACAGAACAATTGAATGTTCCAACTCTCAATTTTCTTCCTCCAAAACTTCCATAATTTATTCCCTAGTAAAGAATATGAATAAATTATCTTTAAACAAGAGAAGTTGGAATAATCAAGGCAAATAATTGATATTTGTTACTAACATTAAATTATTAAACTAACTTGAACATAGTATACAACTTGTAATTTAATAATAATTATAACTTCTTTAATTTTTAATTTAAATAAAATTTTTGCATATTAAATGATATTTCCCCTTTGTGCTACCATCTAGATAGAAAATTTTGCTGAAACCAGAGTATATTTAGGTTACTGGTCTAACATGGAAACTTAACCATAGATTAGTCCTTAAATCTCAATTGAAAAACTCATTTAATTTTACTCTCTTAGCCATGTGAGATGTAAATAAATCAAGCTGATTTCATTCTTGTTTGACATAGAATTTTATGTCTTGAACAACTTTATTTTGATCTTTTCCTTAAATATGGTAAGTCCAAAAAATGAGTCTTTTTATATTTCTGAACCCAGCTTCTGAATGAAATGTTAGAAAATCCTTTTGTCATAAGAACTTTTTTAATTGCCTCAAGTTTCCTAAAATATAGCATGGATTTTCAAGCCAATTTAAGACCATTTAATAAACATTTCAGGAAATATTTATACATGTCACTTTTCAAACTCACAAGTAAAAGTGTAAAATATATAAACCAAATCATGTTATGGATTAACATGTTTATGTTGGGAAAAAATGAACAACAATAATTATAAAATATACTTACTATTTCCCTGTTTCTAATGTCGGACAAATTATATGTCTTAAAAGTTTTGTGCAGTGGAATGTACCTATATAAAAAATGGGGAGCCTTTAAATCTATGACCACTCCATGCCAATTCGTCAGATAGTTTGCAACATCCTTAAATGAAAACTTATAATAGTTAAAAATGACAATAAAAAATTATAAATATAATTTATCAGAAATTGTCTAATAAACAACTAACCTTATGGGATAGTTCATAAAGCACATTCTCATCATTAATATTAATTATAATGCTTAAAAATTTATCTGTATCTACTGGACGTGTTTTTAAAATGTTAATAAATATTTCTACAGTAGACGCTATAAAAACGCAATTTATACATTGGAATCGGCCTCTCTTATCTGATACACCACGTAAAAAATTAACATTATACATGGCCTCCCTGATTCGGTTAGCTATAATTGATTCATCTGCAACTAACTTAAATAAAAAATAAATTAAATTGAAAAGTAATTTTTAATAACTTTAAATAGAGTATATGTGTTACCTGGACACAGTAATTGTCTCTGAATGTATAATTCATCATTTCAATTAGATAAGTGGAATCTATAGGAAATAGATAGTCATTGTTAAAATTAAAATTTAATTCTATATTTCCTTTAGTACAGAAAAAAACAAAAAACAAGGAAAAATAAAAAAGAAGAACTTTCATGACTTAAAATATAAATACAGGACATGATACATTATACTAAAAAGAGTCACTATCTTGAATCTTCTAAAAATAATGTTTAGGAAAATAAGATACAATTACAATGAAATTAAGATCACTTCTGGAGAAAATTTATAATAAACTCTTATCTTTTTAATCAACACACATTGCATGTTGAACGAACCTTATTGATTAAAAAAATAAAATAAACAAACTATTGCTATTACAAGTCATTAATAATTTATCCAATGTAAATTGGATCAGTGATGAAGATAATTTTTATTACACTCAACTTATCTTTATTAAGTTGAATACTTTTAAGAACAATTTTATAGTAATATAAAATATCTTGTAGAGGAATCTGTTAGTAACTTATTACTTTTGTTTTTACAGACTCTCTCTCTCTCTCTCTTCCTCACACACAAAATTTTTTCAATAAATAATAACAAAGTTTAACAATATTAAATTAATAATAAATATATCAATAAATTTTTAGAGAGGATAGAAAAAGTAGTATAAGTCAGATAATAGCCAAAATAAGTTTAATGTTTGGACACGCTGAAAATTCAAAATTTCCATTAAAATGTTAGAGAGAGATAAGGGAAAAATTAACATGAATAAAATTAATTATTGTTAATGTTAATTTTCATGCAATATTATAAATCTAAAACGATTTGTCTTAAACATTATTGAATAAAATAAAAAATATTTTTAATTTTTCAACCAAAACATTTATTTTTTAGAGTCCTTTAATGCAATTATCTAGATATTGTGGTAAAAACAGTATTAGTTATAATTTAAATATATTCTACAAAGTCTAGAACACATAACTTATTTCGGCCGTTTCTAATACTTAATTACTTTTATTATTCTTCCTTCATTGAATATTCAATATTGACATTTAATAATAAATTTATTTTACATTATACTCCATTGATAAATATTCTGTTATTATCCAGCAATGCTTAATTACACTTTCAGAGTAGGTGGTAATTGAGGTTTCTAAACAACTCTATCACTTAATTTCCATTATAATGAATTCCTTCTCATTTTCAGAGCAGTACATTTCTAATTATAAACATATTTTTTTTCCTGATGTTATCAAAGTCTAAAACTATAGTAAAATATAATGGTTTAAAACCATAAATTAAGTCACCCAAATTTTCATAAAAATATTAAAGAGAGAGTTAACATTAATAAAATTAATTATTGCACCCCTGTTAATTTTCATACAATATTATAAATTTGAAAAGATTTGTCTCAAACATTTTTGAATAAAATAAAAAATATTCTTAATTGGTTATATCACTTAAAATTTTAATTTTTCAGAATAATATAGACAAAACAGGGTTGGTATATTTAATTTCAATTATTAATAAAAATATCTTCAAAATATATTTTGTATTATATCAATTAAAAAACAATTAAATTTTTAGAATAGTAGGACAAAGTCCAGAACAGCGATAACTTCTTGCTAATTAGGCAGGTGTAAGTCTTCACTTTTCATTCCTTAGAATGGAATCAATTGGAAATCATTAATCATATAAGAAAATTAGCACATGTGAATAAATTATAAATTTATTTTCTAATTAAGAAATTTTTAACATTCTCAGATTGTATCATCTTCCCCATAACTGATATTTCATGAAATAAGACTATACACTTCACTAGACTAGCACATTTTAAAATTAATTAAAGAGTTATTTCACAAAATAATATTTACTAAAATGATGATTAATCTAATAAAAATAAAAATAATCTCATTGGAATAACTTCCTGAATCTATTTATTGAAATAAAGCTATATATTTCTTAATTACTTTTAAAATATCTCTGTATAATTTATTTTATCTCCAGAATTTAAAAAATTATTTTAACAATACATTGCTTTATTGCAATTAAAGATTATTGCACAAAAAAATTATTTCAAGAAGTAAATACAGGTAGTTATTTGATTGAGATTATTTCATAAAATATTTATTAAAAGATCCTTTAATCTTAAAACAAAAATGATTATTTAAAAAGAGGCTAGAACAATACCAATTCAAATAACCATTAATTTTGCATTTGAACAACAAACTTCAAAGCTCTTTAAAATCAGTGACAAGAAGTAATACAACCCAAAAAAATGTATTCTTTAATTTCTTCCCAAAAATAATTTATAATTTCTGTGCAAAATGAAATTTGTCAGACAATAGACAGAATGCATTTTGACCAATTCTTCAATTGAGATCATGTATGGTATAAGGCGTATATTTAAAATATTAATCTTCAAATTATTTCCATAACTCTTGATGTGAGGAGGTTCTCCATGATACTGTTAATTTTCTTGGTTAATCCTTTTCCAATTTCATAAATAATTATATCTTGGAAAGGTGTAGCAGTATTGAACAAATCTTGAATTATATAGCCATAAATTGGTACAGTAGTATTCACCGAAAAATCTATATTCCTGAATAGAATGAATTATATAAATAAATATGTGCATAACAGGTTCAATCTTAAATAGTAAAGATTGTAAAAGCAATAGAAATGTGATAAATAATAATTACCCAGTAGTTGGAATTTGAATCTTATTCATTGTCACATTAAGGTTATTGACATCAATGCTCCCTTCAGTTGAAATTCTAAAATCTTCTATCCCTCCTTTCAGTTTTCCAATCGGGTTAAGGTTCCACGCAAGGACATTAAATTCACATTCGATCTGATGAAGAAAAATGTAGATATATATTAAGAAGAAATGTATGAGTATAAGTAAGAATTGTAAGATAACATTCTTACCTCAAGAGCCGTAAAGTGGAAACCCATATTAAATTTTAATATCTTAGAACTGTAAGAAATTGCAGAGCTGCCATACCGTTCTATTGATGTAACATTATTTATAACACCATTTGTTAAATTGAAAATTATAGGCTTTCCACTACCCTATAAATCAGTATTAATCATTCACAAGTATAGACCATAAACAGTTTAACACTAATCATTAATACTTAATACTATTACCTGGTTTATTTCTGTGTGGATATCTTGAAGGGGGAATGAGTCTAAGCCAATTTCTTTACCTTTGGTTCTTATATTATTGCTAATTTGATCTAAAATGTTGTCCAAGCTGGCTGAACTTTTCAAAAATAAATATACTTGTTTATGTTCAGTTTCATAAATAAAATTAAAATAATTATATATTATTAATATAAAATATATTAATACATTATAATGAAAATTAAAGTATATCATAATTAATAAATATATTATAATAAAGCTCAACTAAAAATGACCAATTTATTATCATTGTAATTATAACAACAAATTTACTTTGGCCATATCATCATAAGGATGATAGTTATAAGTAAGGTCATTCTATTTAAGCTACTAAGGATTAAGGAATATATGCTAATGACCAGGTGCAAATCCAAGAAGTTAGAAGGTATTAACAAAAGCTAAGAGATAATCACAGACCTACCCCCTTAAGATTAAAAATAAAGCAGATCAGCAACAATCCGTAGCATATAAAAATTTAAATCATTTAAGTGGGGACAGTTCTAAAAGAATTTCAACCAATGAAAACTAAGGAGAAAAAAAGTACCACCTCTTAAGTATCAAAGATACAGACAATTTTTCCCGGTTGGCTGGTGGTACAGGTCAGGACAACATTTCAGAAACACACAACCTCTCAATTTCCTCAAGAAACCAAGAAAAACTCCAGCATAGATGTAAGATAAACAGCAAGTGCACTTATAATAAAAGTATAATTGCAATTGTTTGAATTATCAATATTTAAAAAAGCACTCAACAATTAGAAGGGAATTACGTGTTACAAAAGATAATTTGAATTATATACTAAAATATAACATTAATGGTTAACCAATACGAGAATTTACATTGATACCCAATATACGGATATAGTTAAATTGAGCATTGGGGGAAATCAATATTTATAGATTATTTTACAATTTTATAAAATTAGTTATTTATAAAAGATATTTGGAATTTAATGTCAAATCATAATAATTGTTTATAATTAAAGAATATTGTCATAACTTATATTTTAATTATAAAGAAAGAAAGATTCAGAAAAATTAATAAATGGGTTTATCAAGAGGTAATATTATAAAGATTCGCAATTAGATATTTATTTATTCATTAATAAATGCTTCATTTATTATGATATATTTTATATCATTATTCCCGTTCTCTTCCAAGTTGCAATTATTAGGTATATAAGGTATCATTTTAATTACTATGCTCCATATTACTTATGAAAGGAGTTAATTAATAAATGATGCCTCCTCTAGTAAAAATCTATATGTTAAAGTAAATAATTAGCTATATACCATTCTCTCACCCTTCAGGGACAAAAATACTCCTAGAAAAACAAGGCAAAATTAAATAATTAATAAGTTTATTGAGACACTGATTTCAATAGTATAATTTTTATACAAGTAGTAATTTTAATAATTACTAGAGGAATGAGCTTAAAATATTGTATAATCAATTATAATATAAATCTTTGGTGATTCATACTTTCCATCGGTTTTTTTATTATTAACATAAAATCCACTTTTTATTTTTCTAGAATATATAAAATAAACCAACTTTTGGACTACTCATTCATCTTTAGTGTTTTCTAAAAATTTCAAAACAATGTAACAGTAAAAAATACCCATTTTTTACAAAAATACACTCATTTTTAAATAACAGTAATTAAAAATTAGTATATATTACTTTCTATAACATTTTTTTTTTCATGACCACAGGACTATGTAGCTCCCAATGTCTGATGCATATAATTTTATTTTGTTAAATTTAAAAACAAATTTTTAAAATAAAAGGAAACCACTTAGACAATCAATCTTTGACACACTGAAGGGAATTGAACTTTGTTCTAATTCTTACTCTGTTTTCTTTTTTCTTGAGCTTTCCTTCTATTTGTCTGATAGATAAAAAAAGTTTATGATAACAATAAAAAACCTAAAGAAAGTATAAATCAGTAAACATTTATATTATACAAGTGTGTAAGTACACTTCCCGGTGTAAAAGTGTGGAGTATAATAAGGATATATATCTGCTGAAATAAATAATGAATAAATATTCGAAGCACAAAAATTATATAATTACATTAATGCAGACAAGGTGTATTTTCATTCCATGTCAATAACCTAAACACTATCATAAAATGAGTAGTTCACCACTTCTAAAAAGTTGAATAGAATAGATTGAAGGATGAGACAACTGTTTTGAATTCTATTCTGAACACCAAAAGGACAGAAAATACTCTAGCACAAAATACGAGCACATTTCTATTAAAAACAATTTTATATGTTTAATTTGATTTCTTCAGTTTATTTCGACAATATTTATTCAAATGGTGATTGATTATTATAAAAATTTCTTCCTACCATTTTTTTCATAAAGAACAAGATTATGTCAAATCACATCGCATATGTATTATATAACTTATATAAATCAAAAAATGGCCTCCTATAATATTATTATAGAAGGAAATAATATAAATATGTACATTTTTATCAAACATAAATTCTGTTGGATAATTTAAAAAATTTTATAAAATCTTACTTGGTCGGATCACTTTTAATAGAAATGCTGCTTTGGGTAGAAAGAACACATAAGAATCCTAGTAAAAAGTAGTTCAACATTTTTAAATTACAACTTGAATCTCAAATGTAAATCTTTCAAGTGTGCCTTTTTATCAGATATCAATAATGTTATCTTAAGTAATTCTAATCTTTTTTTCCCTCAGTCTATAATCATAACTTAATAGAATACTAGATTATTAATAGAAGAAAAATAAATAATGAAAAACAACAATAAGTAATTTTAATTTCTTTTTCATCACAAAATACAAACATTTATTAAACAAGTTTTTAATAGCTCTTCATCAATATTTAACAAATGTTATTAACAATTTTGTATAATAAATCTAGGAAAACTAAGAACTAAAATTATTAATGTACAAATAAAGATTTACAATTTCAATTCTATACTTATTTACATAGAAGTAAAGTTTCATTGCATAACAAAGAATTTGAAACCTTAGTTTTTACAATTTTTCTAGTACTATGAAATTTCATTACATATTGTTTTCAACCATTTTAAAATTCTACAATAAAAAATTATTATTTATCAATTTTTCTTATAAGAGCACATTTCCTATCATTACAATTTTTCTCATAAATAAGATAAAAAATGAAATCTTAAATAAATGCATCACTCCTATTGTTAGATTCTAGTTGGCAATACCATACCTAATGATTTTTAATCTAACAGTGTTACCCATCTTCCCATATTTCAATTATGCAGTTTAAAACTGTTTCGGGCATATCTTTTTTATGCCTCATAAAAAATCCTTGCACTTGGGCAGGACTAACATTTGGGCTCAATTTGAGCACAGAAGTGGCGAATTGGTGAGGCAACTCTGGGTTATCAGTCAAATAGAACCTCCTGAACATCTGTTCTAATTGGTGCTCACTACAATATCCGATGTACTCTTTCAGGTCTACCCTTCCCGGTCTTACCAAAGCAGGGTCCAACCTATAAAAGTAAAGAGTTACTTAATAACTAATACCAAATGAATTCTCAAGACTAAAGGTAGTTAAAATCTACATTTTTGTTTTAAGTTGTGTATAGTTTCTTAACAACTATTTTCATTCATTTTAATTTGCTTATTTTTGGGTGTTTGTTATTTTGAAATATTCAGTTAAGAAACATTATCATCATGAAAGAATAAAATTTAAAAAAATATATATTATGGTACCATACCTCTTAAGAATAACAGATATATACAATAGAAACAAAAACTATATCTGACCGAAAGTTCTATTTGAATAAATAGAAAAAAAAATCTATGTATTATTTATATGATAAAATTTTTTGTTCATGATATAAATACAAAAAAAATTAATTCATCTCATAAAACCACACAAATTTACCAAAAATAAATAAATTCATTCACTAAGGTACAACTAAATTAATGACTACTATTTAATCATTATAATGACAACTAAAATAATCAGAGTTTACTTCATTCAAATTTGAGTTATCATTTCCATCATCAAACTGTCCCTTTCATCTTGAAGTTCTGTTCCGCATTCTAAGTGTAGTTAATTGTATCCTATGTGTTTATCAGATTTAAGTTAAATCTTTTACATTCGATTTGTTGTTGTATAAATGTTGCACAGCATTATTCCAAAACTTATGCAAGTTAGTTGCAGTGTATAGTTATTTTTGAAATTAAATGAAAAAGTAAGTATTTTGTAAGCAATGTTTCTATTAAATTAAATTTAGTTATATTTGATTAATCTCTATTTGCATTTTGTATATTTTAATGTTCAATATATTTGGAGCTGTCAAGGTTGACCAGATATGGAGACGTCGAACAAACCAAGAGCTCAAAGTTTTATATAAGGAACTAGACGTTGTCCAGTTTGTGAGGTTCAGTAGATTGAGATCGGCAGGGCATGTTGCTCGGATGGCTGAGAGTGATCTGCCAAGGAAAATAGTGACCGAGGTAAAAAATGGAGCAAGATGCAGAGGAAGACCACGCCTTCGATGGAGTGATGGTATGAGTGGTGATGCCAGGACAATGATGGGAGTGAGGAACTGGATGGCGGCCGCACAGGATCGTAATGATTAGTGGAGGCTGTTGCAGGAGGCCAGGACTCGACATCGAGTTGTGGAGCCGAGTTAATAATAATAATAATGTTCAATAATTAGATCAGAAAGTCTTTTTTTTAAAAAAAACTATGTCATCAAAATATTGTTTTTTATATCATTTATTATTGACTGAACCTCAAGATAAAAACAAATACACAATTCCATGAGCATACACACATACCTTTCTAAATGATTTGTTGTCATAAAAACAATCCTAGCTTCAGTACTCGCAACTCCATCTAAGCAGTTTAGGAGTCCAGAAAAAGTCAACCTGTTGAGTCCTTCATATGCAGCTGTCACTAAAAAAATTAATAAAAAAGAATTATAAAAGAGACAACGATACAAGGCACAGATTTAGCAGGAGGTCAATTAAAAAAAATTTTGAGTCAAACTTTTAGAGCTGAAGGAAAGACATAAGGTAAAATATTTTTACTTATAATGTGTTAGTTGTTCACTGTGGATATTATATAAAGAGAAGATGGTTGGGGGTGCGATCAGGGAAGAACACAAATAAGTAAAACTTATTTTATCAGTGTCCAAATTAATTATATTTAATTCTTCAAAAATTATTAATAAATCTTATTCATCTAAATCTAACTTTCATTTTTTATAGATTTACAGAATACAAGTCCAAACCAATTATATGCATATGTAATATATTTATATTTGATTTGATACATAGAAATTTTAAACAATTTATAAAGAGTTTTCAAATACAAGAAGATGGTCAGAGTTGTGGTCAAAAAAAGAACAAATAGTTTAAAACTATTTTAATGTCCGACGTTTTGCCCCACTTTGCAGGGCTTCATCAGGGTTGTTCAAAGCGAACGGTTGAACAGGCTGTTGTTATTTGTTCTTTTTTTTACCGCAACCCTAACCATCTTCTTATATTTAAATCTTTACGGTCAACTATATAAACATATATATAAAGAGTTTTCGTTTATATTCATTTTTATTTTTGGATGTTAAAAAATTATTTGTGAAGGTATTATGAATTAGATTTATTTTATTAACCGAATTCAAATCCCAGATAAAATAGATAGTAAACAATTTCCTTGGAGTCAAAAATAGTGCCCAAGAAATGCATCACAACAGTAACCATGATAAATGTTACTGTAGTAACTTCTATGAATAACCAATTAGGGATTGAAATTTCTTAAATGCATCTTTAAAACCTTCAAATGAACGATATAACTAAAAATTAAAATGTAATAATAAAATTCAAGGAAGCAAACCTCTAGGACTATCTTCTCTGCTAGCAAATGCAGCATCAATGTCCTCCAAAAGAATTATTGAATTCTGTGGAGCCACAGCAAGGAGATGATTCAGGCGGTCATCAGTAAGCCCACGTTCACTAAGATTAAGTAAACATATTCCAAAGTTCAGTTCTCCAGCTAATGCAGTTATGAATGATGATTTTCCACAACCTGGTGGCCCATACAGCAGATAGCCTCTACGATAAGGTATTCCTGCAAAGAACTGCAAAGGTTTTACTGCTTGCCATCCAGAAAAGATACCATTTATAATTTTAAAGAATAATAAATTATATTACTGATCTCATAATGAAGGCATAAAAATAATGTAATGTTGCTTGAGATGAGGTAATAAGTCTTAAAAAATCAATGATATGATTTTTTTACCATTTAAATAAACAAAAAATCATACTTCATTCCAGAGATATCTCATTTTGACATTTTGAATGAAACTTGAATAATTTTTTTTTTAATGGTTAATGGTTAAAAGATTTATTCGGACAAACAAAGTAAAAAAATAGATCCAGTTCACTCTCAACAATTTTAAGTTTTTATCCAGTTCCTTGAAAAACAATATTAATATATGTATTTTGATATTACATTACTAATTGAGGGGACTGAGAATTAGAAATTGTAACGTCTTCCTTGCCAACATTTAATACTTTGAAGTTAGGAATCCCCCATTCTCTATAATTTGAAGTCTCCCACCTTTCAACACACATGAACCTGTTTGAAGTTTATAGTTTACAGTATACTGTGTTCAATTTAAATTAAGCTCTAGAAATAACTAATGTCCCTTATCTCCCATAATAAGTGTTTCAGAAAGTTTGCATTTGTTAAGAAAACAGAAAATGCAGAAGAATCGTCAAAGTCACAAAAATCGACATATTCTATTCCGCTAGACTTAGGACCTAAAGAAGGCTCAGGCCTGATGTTAAGCCAACACACCACCTAAATATGCATAAAAATATATACTGCTATCTCCATCAAGATACACACTATCTAATATGATTGGTTTATGCAAAGGACAATACGAATGGTTCCAATAAAATTAAAAAAAATAGTTTGAATGACTTAGTCTAGTGTACTTCTAAAAAGATACCATAACAGAAATTCTATTATATGCGTAAACTTTTTTTTAATTGAATCCCTCTCTTTTCTTCGTAGTTTAATCTTATAAAACTTCTTCAATGATATTCATCAGTGCTACCTTTTGCGCCACATTTTTGTTTATAAATATCATCTATTAGGTTCCCAGGCACTCACACATCTACTATGAAAATGAATGGAAATGAAGGAAATTAACAAATCATAGTAATCTTTAAGATGTTATTCTATCCAGGATTTGTAAATTAATTTAAATTAAATGTGATTTGAATATTTTATATTCATTTTTCAAAACTGAAAACAAAAATCATTATTATAAGTGATGTTAATACCTCGGTCTCCGTACCACTCTGAAGCTCTTAAGAAATCCCTAATATCACCAACAAGTTTCTCTGAAATACCTTTATCAAGGACAACTGATCCAATAGGTCTTCTTTTTCGAGGATGGCCAAATGGCCTCCAATCAGGGCCCATAGCAGTGTACATGACTGTTTTACCCTCATTACGTGTAAGGGCCATTTGACGAGCTGTAAAAAAATAAAATAATGTTTGTCAAAATAAAATCAGTTTGTTTATATGATAGTTATACTACACTCAGTAATTGAAAATTAAAAGTGTTAAAAATGAATGAAGTTTTGAAAAAATAGGGTGTTTTTGACTTATAATTAATGACTTAGGCAGAATAGCCTGCAAAACATTTTTTAAATTTTGAAGTGAGGTGAGAATTTATATTTGAAGATTGTCCTTGAGGATGGCCGAATTGGCCGAAACATTGGACTATTGATAAAATAAAGACTGTTGAGACTAAACAAGGATACTATTTGATTTATTTAATAAATAAATGCCAGTCTCAAGAAATTGAAAAACTTATAATTAATGATAATAACTTAATCTATTACATTAAGACTATGTAACTAATTAAGTAAAGCTAATAAACAAGTCTGATGGCACCTTATTAAAAAATATTAATTTTACTAAACATAAATCAAATTGAAATTGGTTTTAACAGTTAAATATATTAATCAATAAACAAATTAGCTGAATTCATAAAGGCTATTATATAAACTATTTCATTGACACTACAGTATTGTCAAAATATATTTTTTTAAACAGTAGTTTTCTTAGAAATCTAATTATAGATAATGCCCTTCACGAGTTGAGATTGTAAGTCCTTCTAAAAAATTAAATTATACATAAACTACACTTATGTTTACAACAATATGGCAACTAAAGTAAAGAAATACCTCCTAACCTTCCTCTAATATTTCAAAATAGAGTTCCTTATTAGTTCCGAGAGAAGTCATTGTTACCGTTTCCCAAGGTGTACCCATATGCAAGTCTAATGTATGTTGCTCTCTAGTTCTTTCAACCTTGATCCAATTTCCTCTATACCTGAAATCAAAGAATCTTGACAATATTCACTAATAATAATAAGTGTGAACTAATTAAAACAGGAACTAGCCTGATATATGATTAACAAGTTGCAAGTAGAATGAATAATTTTCTCTTTTAGAACACAGATTTTTCCCCCCTCCTTCACAATTTCAGTCAGCCATCCCCGTTCTCCAGTCTAAGCCAGCATAGATTACTATGCAATGAGGTTCTACCAGAGATATGTTCTGCTCATTCAGTAAATAATAGAAGTTATTTAAGTCATTTTTACTCATGGTCACCTTTACTGGGGAGTAAAAATCCAATATCTTGGACTAAATCTTACTCATAATAGAATTATATAATTTATTTCATCAATTGCTTTTTGTGATTGATTCCACCTGAGCTTTTTCACAAGACAAATGAACAGAAGAAAGAAAAGAGATATATCAATGTAACAGAAATCCTAACTATGATTTGCAAAATGAAGAGGAAGACAATAAGACAATAATCTATTTTTGAAAAAAAAGGCAAAGTTTTAGCTGTAGAATTTTTATTTGTCAAAAGCCTTTTACTTTTGAGAGGTAGATATATTAACTTTTGATAAAAATCTTTTCATACATTAATATATCATGTGATAAGTTAAACTTAAACTTTTTTTTTAGATATATTATTTAATTTTAGCATTCAATTTGAACTACACACTTCTGATAGTAATCATAAAGCCAATTATTTTTCTTTGTTTTACCTAACTCAGTGTTTTATCTGCAGTTTGTTTAATTTTTACTATCACTTAAACTGGAGATCTGGTTAAATGGGGTTTTGCTCTATATCATATTTCAAATATCATAAATATATAGGGCCTCGAATTCTACTAAAGAAAAGATATATGTAAATTCTCATAGTATGGAACAAATCAGGATCAAAAAACTGCTGTGAATATTTACCACAGAAAAGAAATATCAATTTAGCACTTACCGAAAGAAATGTGTTCCAACGCTTGGAATAAAGTCGTATTTAGTCTTTATAAGGCCTGTGTCATGCTGTTCAAAACTGGTTTCAACACTCAGATGTTGAGTTTTCCTAGCGCCTTTAATGGTAATCCATTGTAAAAGCCATTGGTAACTTTTGTCTCGACATGGAACTTCTAAAGTTATCATATGGTTCCTCCTAAAGTATATGACAGCACCTTGCAGTCCCCTTCTTAAAAGAGCTGCTCCAGCACCGATGCCAAAGAGACCAAATCCAGCCTCAAAATAGGGATTGTCTCTCAAGGCAGCTATATAATCTGCTATTGTCATTTTACTAAGTACTAAACCAAATAAGTAAACAACTTAACACATAAATTTAATTCAATAAATTATTTGTTATACTAAATATTAAAATCAACACAAACTATTATTTCATGTGATAGAGACACGATTTTAATTTTTAATGAAATAATATCCATGATAAACCAAGGTTAAAATTATTTATACCAACTGTTTAAAGGCGAAATTTACATAACCTTCCAAGAAACTTTCGTAAATTGAGGGCTCAAAAAAAAAAGTTAATACCAAAGAGCTCAATTAACATTTGATTTTTAGAATCTACAATCTTTCCCTTACATGCCTCGCTAAGTGAGGTGCCTGTTTAAGACCCGTTTCTTTTGAGCACGTTGATGAAGGTGGAGTACCTACTCCACACACCTGTTTTACCCAACGTCGAGGGCACGTCGATTGCTTGAATTTCAAACATTATTGATGTCAGGACTAAGCCTTGTGGATCTGGGATGGTGCAGGAACTGTAGCTTATAATCTCTCACGGGCTTGTGAAACCAATGATCTTCGATGAGGCAGTGTCTGATCAATTTAATAGGAAACTCTTAGCAGCCATTCGGTGAAGGAGCTGTGGATACCACTCTATCTATCAACTATCGACACTTTGGAAGGGATTGGTGCATTATCACGATTTTTAGGTTGTGGCTTTATTAAGGTTCATATGATCAATAATGAGAGCCTGTAGCTTAGTAAGGTGATACTCGTAGGCCACACATTGTTGGAAGCCGGTTTGTTCTTAAAGTATAATACTTTCTGTAATATGACTGTTACCAGACACTCAAAGACCTTACAGATGTGGGATTTTAGACTGTTTGGGCATTAGTGTTGAGCTAAGTCACTCCCCTTTCCGATTCTGAGTCGCTCGCTACCAGGCCAATATGAGCAGTACTGGGTTGGAGGGCACGCTATAGTAACGTAAGCATCGAGTAGGTAACGGATAATAGAATAATATTATTAATGGATAATAAATTAAGTTAGTGCTACTAACCTCCCTAAATATTTGTGTACTTCGCTGTGATATATATGCTATAGTGCTATCTAAGAGCTTTATTTTTACTGTATTATTTTTCATCGGACTGTACATTGTATTACTGACAATAGTCTTTGTTGTACTATCACAAACGATAATTAATACAAATGAGGTGAATCTGATAAAGAATAATGCGGGACCATCCAAATTAAAACTCGCTCAATCTCTAAAAATCGGATTAACGGTTCCTTAAAATGAGACCGTAGGAGGTTTCGTGCCGTTCTGTTTTTGTTACAATGTGAGATTTCATCTTAACGAGCATCTATTATAATTTTTGATCCTTTTTTCGAATTAAAAGGTGTTCTTGTGGTGTCGTATCAGTTTGTTTTAAACCTTGAATTAATTGTATTTTCAAGAACTAATTAAATTTAGGCCTCATTTTCTTTAATATGTTTTCCATGAGTTATTTTAATAACTTGAAACATTTAATTTTTTTTTTATATATTCCAGTTGCAGGCCTACCTTCTACGCAATAACCCCTGATGAAGACCTGAAACTCAGGTCGAAACGTCGGCATAAAATAAATAAATATGGTTTTGTTTATTTATGTTGTTCTTTGCTGACCGGGCCCCCCTACAAACTTCTCCAATCTATAATTAATATTTTTTTGTTGAAAAACAATCCCCAATAAATTAACTACTCAAAAAATAAATTTACATATTGAATATTCCTCATGTTATTACGTTACCTAAATATTAAATAAGACAAATATATTTAAATAAATAAAGAACCAAAATAAAATGAAGCTATTAAACATGTTTCATTAACGTGACTGTATGCCCTACGTAAGTTAAATATAAAATATAATAACTGAATTTTATATGTAAGGACAAACATTTATTCATTGATAAATACCTATCGATTTCTGTATTGCTTGGTATGAGAAACTGATTGCTATACATTACATTAGCTTTATCATCGATTCAATTGAAAATAACATAATGTGTAAATCCCTAATAGTAGCAATTTATAACTCATTTCAAAAAAGAGATTTGGTTAATATATTTTTCTCGTTCAGTTCCTCGATAGATTCCGTTGCAATATGTTGAATTTTGACTTTTTATTAAATATTCCTCTTAAATGTTTAGGTCTAATGCCCATTCTCACACGAAAATCTAACTATCTAAATTATGCCTCATTTATTTATTCAGGCGTAGTCATGTTTTTCATCATTTATGGTGAATTGGATTATATCTACAAAGTATATATTAAAAATGTTACCTCAGATATTTTTAACGTTGAAGGAGTGATAAAGTACACTTATTTAACCCGAGATTTAACAGGAATCTTGTGTGCTACAGTAAATCTTGTAGGAACCCAGGTTTTTCATGTTGCCAGAATTAACAGAGAGTCTACATTTATCGAAATAGATAAAGTTTTAAAACCAAAAGTGAAACAGCTAAGGAATTCAGTCGCGTTTTTTGTTTTATTTTTTATTTTATGGATTCTCATATCTTTAATGAATGTTGTTCTCATGAAGCCACGATCATTTTCTCGTATTTTGTCATTGTCGGTTGGTACTATAAATGCATTCACTATCATTGCCTTTTCAGACAAATTATATATTCGGTTTTCTGAGATCAATTTGCAGCTAGAATTGTTATTAGATGACTGTTTAGAGGTGAACAAAATTAAAGGTTGGTGATTGATTCCTAAGTTAGATATATTTAACAATGATTAGTATAGTAAAACACGTTAGTCACGTAATTTAATTTATATGATCTAATTTATTTCAAATATGATAAGAACAGTTCGAGAATGAGTTATTTGTTTGATGTAGGATACCATATACTACATTGAAGAAGGAATGGGTCATGGATGAAATATGCAAAAAAGCCAACGGCCATACCACGTTGAACACACCGGTTCTCGTCCGATCTTATTGCTAGTTGAAATATGCAATTAACTAGGTTAGAATCCTCTCATAGGGTACATCCTGCCTCTTATGGATTCGAGACCAGCTCTTTAATGGTTCGGAGTTCGTTGTTTGTAATTTTCACCACATTTCCACGAATTATCATAAACCAGTTATAACCGTTCTTCTTGTAAACACAGCATCCAAGAAAGGTCATATTACTTTGTAGTGTGGAATTTAGCAGGGTCATAGATATATTTACATTACAGGAGTATTCTGCTTTCTTTTGAAATAATGCAATTTCTTCCACCAATAATTTTGTGATTCACAAATCATACATGATCACCACTTCTTTAGTTTCATTTTTTTTTGTCAAACCGTAAATGCAATCATTTTTTTTTTTTAATTTTAAGCAGGACAGTATTTTGACCATGATATTCATCATTCTTGACAAAAGTCCTATTTCGATACTATAACCTTAGTAATTTGTTTTATGATCGTGTTCTGACATCTTCACCCGTTACAGAAAAATCCACTGAATCGAGAGATATGCTCAGACTTCAAGAGTTAGGAAAATGTCATACTGAGCTTTGTCAAATAGTTGACAAAATGAGAGAGGATTATGGAATTTCAATGATATTTGTACTGTTGGTCATAATGATGAATACAATTTCTTTTTCAATTTTCTTTTTGGTTGGTGGCATAAATGGCAAAAATTTTGAAGTTTTCATCAGATATACTTTTTGGGCTATACTCCATGTTGTATTGGCTTATTTCCTTCTTTATAAAGGAACACAACTTTCAGATGAGGTAAGCGGTGTCAAATATGTATTATAATTTTTAAACAAGCTTAATTTCTCCAACTTTAAGTTCATTTGATGTTATAAATATTAACTGAGTCGCGATGCTTTTTAACACATTCTGGTTTGGTAAAGAAGTTTGATTTAGTTTACGTACAACAATTTATTAGGTATTTTATCATATTTCACAATAGAAATATGTTAGATAATACAGGTTGTCTTAAGTTCAGAACGTTGAAACTGAAACAAAATAAATTAATGGATTCTTTTTCTTAATTGATCATAAACATTTATAATTTTATCTAGTTTAATTTATTTTAAACATATTGATTAATTTTTATTATTGTTATATATTATAGGCTTATAGTATTCGCAACATTATCTGGAATAATATGCGGCTTCCTCTGGAACCAGCTATTGCATCAGAAGTATGTAACATGAATATGTTAAGCATAAATTCCAATGGCTATCAAAAAAGTATATATGTACCTCAAAATATTGAGGAAGGTTATTAAGACGTCATTTAGAAACGGTTTGCAATCACAACTAGCATCGTATTTTACTGGATATTTATTATTTAGAATTAAAATATAATGATCCCGGATAATTGTACAACGTAAATATTATCCATTCACTTAAAACCTCACTAGGAGTCAAATTATCCGTATAAAACCCTGAAGAAAAAAATAAACATGCATATATGGGTGGTTTGACCCAATTTAATGTGATTAAGAAAGGAGGTCTCTCATTCAAACATGAAATATTTAAACAATCAACCAATTTTGGTATTGAATAGATCACTAGGTTTTACAAATATAAACAATAAAGGCTCAACTATTTATTAGAACAAATTAATGAATATGGAGAACTTTTAGTCCAATAAACGATTCCAAGATGGGGAGAGGCAGGTGCCAATAACAAATGTTAGTTTAATCTCACACGCACAAACGAACCCGCACTTGAACGCACGCACGTATGCCCACACTCAAACATATATACTATATAATCATTGGATGAATTCTTCTTAATAAAAGTTATATAATTCAAAGAACTAATTAGTTTTAATGAAGAACAGATATTATCTATTTAGTACCTAATTAACCTACTCAAGTCTGTGCAGTCCATTCTTGCACAACTTTTCATTTCATTCTCGACGAGGATATGTCTTTTTGAAAATGTGAAATTATATTGTAAATCAGCTTCCTAATAAAGAACATTGTATACCAACGTAGTCACATACCAAAAATAGAGGTTACAGTACCATGTATTGTTGTTTTCAAATTTGATTACTTCTATTCGGTGGGAGAAAGTTTTTTTTCAATTCAAATCAATCATAAGTCATTTATTTTTATTTTAGGCACAAAAGCCTCCTAAGGGCAGTACTTGGGCAGTCGCCTTCATGGCCTCCGTTTGGTGTCTAGGTGGACGATCTTCTCAAACCTATCAAGGTGTAACTACGTTCTTTATGTAAACAACACATTTGTACAAGGAATTATATTAATAAAACTATGAAGAAAAAGTTTTGAATGAGGGACTTCATCAAAAGTATACATACGCGCGTGTATGTATGTGTATAATATTATAAAGTAGTTTTTTTGTTTTTTTTTTAGTTGGAAATTCTCATACTGAAAACTGAACATCACAAATATCGAATTGATTGTGGCTACTTTGAGTTATCTTTGGACACGTTTGGGCCGGTAATTTTGTTTTTCATTTTTATTTAAAATTCCTTGTTAATTATAATAAATAAATAGAAGACTAAGTTTGATAGATAAAAAGTGGAAAGTACGTTATTTATGTCATAAATAATCAACCTTTGATTATCGTCAGAAAATACTTTGTCCTTACCAGAAGGAAATGGCTAAGATGGCTAAAATGCCACCGAGATAATTTTAGTGATTTTCTGTAATTTTTCATTGGTAGTACGGTAGTAGTATGATCTATTCAACTAATAAACATAGTTATTAAAGTTATTTATTCAAAATATTCTATTTTTTTTCAAATAACTCTTTTTTGATAGATATACTGCGATGTCTACATACCTAAAAAAAATTACTATTTAAAAAAAATTATTTGTATAACATAAACGATTATATGTAATTATAAGTCCGAAATAATAACATATATAAATCCTGATGCAAATGATTATCGTAGTTTTATAATACAAAATTTATAATTTTGACTGAACAGAATTTTAAAATGCAAATAAATAGAAAAAATATTGAGATTATTTATTAAAAATCTTTATCTATGGAGAATCTCGTAGGAATATTTCTTATGAATTATGATGCAATACAACCTCAACCTAAAAAAATCCAATGAAAAAAAGTAATAACTCTTTCTTGAATAAATTCATTTTCAGATGGCCAATTCAATACTCACCCAAGTCGTCATAATTTATACATTCCAGTAGTACGAATTATGAAGGTGAGAAAGCCTTATTTACGTATATACAATTATATTTTAATTTAGTTTTCATATAATTCTAAATTGTTTAAACGATGAACCTATGATATATGATTACATAGATACACTCAATCTTTATTAATTAAATTAAATTAATTTTGTTTTTACTACTATTTATTTTTTTTTTATTTTCAGCATGGTCAAAAAGTTAAGATTTTCTTCTTCAATGCTATTAAACAAAGGAGTATCACCAGGCTTCTCATCTGTATAACTAGCTATTTGTTATAATTACTAACTAGTTATAAAAGAGAACTGTGTTTTTCCTTTAACCATAGTCCCATCCTTCCTCCAATGAATGCGCATTTATTTAAAACAGGAACTTTATTTACTTTCTAAATATGTGACTGAGTTAAAAATAATTAAGAAGTAATTGTGGCAAGTAATGATAGAATTTTATAATTAAGTTGTTTGTATTATTATAACTTCATAATAAACCCGCCTATAAGTGTCTATAATCGTATTAACCTCCTCTAACACGGTCGATATTATTGAATTTGGTATACCACAGTCTTCATTATTTTTATGACCTCTGAGCGGTCAATATATTGACAAAATTCGATGTTGACCAATAATATTAACCGTTCAGGAGCCCTCTTACTTTTTGCGGGTATTGCAATGTTCTTCCCTGTCCAGACACGTAACTATTTCTAAGTTATATCAACAGAATATTTATGGTTAAAGATTTAATAATTCTAACGACTTAAAACATAGAGGGGGGGGGGAGAAGGGCGTAAAGAATTAAAAATTAAAGTTTAAATCTTCTGAATTGTAATGGCAATTCAGTGAAAAACATTCTTCTCATATCGCTGTTTTGCTTTAATAGTGGCAAATCTGATTTAAAAAAAAAATTATTTTTTTGCATTCCGTAGACTTTTAGTGGTCTTACTTTGTGATGACAACTCGACTACGTTTAGGGTTAGTCTGTTGGACGTTACCTGCAGAGAAAGTAACCCCTTGTCTCCATGCAAAATAAAACGATTTTTTTAAAAATCAAATATACCACAATCAAAGCAAAGTAGCGATATTTTTTTGTTTCTTGAATATTTCTGAGCTTGAAATTGATTCCCTCCAACGTTTTTAACCTTCAGACGCTGCTACACGATGCTACGAACATCATCCATAGTCATTTTTGAACTGTCACCAGGTTCGGTTAAGTTTACTGTTACGGTATAGACACAGGATACAGCCGGAACACTAAACTGTCCCCCCATTCGTGACTATACTACTACGACAAAAATCTGTCACCTTTAAAGAACCTTAAGACAATATAAAGAGCTTGTATCACATATATACCTATTTTAGCCATTCCATCAAGTATGATAGCGAAATGAGTATAATCGTTGAGTCAGAGGTAAAAATGATGTAAGTGGGTGAATAAATAATAAAGAGATCAATTTATAAATTCAAATAAATACATCTTATAACTAATCACTAAGAGATAGTTAATTAATTAAAGTAATAAATTGTTTAGCGAAAGTGTCACTAAATTAATTATAATTATAATGGATCAAATCAAAGAAGATGCTGCTACTGAAAAGTGATGAAAGGCTGCAGGAAGGTAAAGAAAGTCTTACTTGCGTGCTAGACGAAGCAATTCGTTGACGAGATGGGCTTTATGAGGGACATTAAACGTCTCGAGGCTTGTTACCATAACTTGCGTTAATTCGTCGTGGGTAACTAATGTGCCAGGTCAAGGCAGCATCCAAGACTGGCAGCGGGAATGGCCAGCAAGGATCGACTTGCCAAATCGTTTTAATTTCTAGGGGAGACTCTGGATATTATTCGGGGCGTATATATCAACTTCTGTGAGAAATGTCAGGACTTTACTGGAAGATAATTGAAGATTTTAGCCCTGACGAAGCCCTACAACGAGGGGAGAAACGTTGGCTCAATAAAAATAGTATAGTCATTTACTATTTGAGTTTTTTTTTTTACCGCACCAGGACTTTAACTATTTTCACAAATTCAAGAAGAGACTGCGTGATCCTCATCGCAGGCAGGTGCATGGATAACGATTTAGGACTAGGAGGTATAATCCTGGGAAACCGATGCAGCAGCTGAGAGTGGAAGTTTCTCGACTAGAGGAGTTGATTAATGATATGGTTCCAGAAGACATCTGGAAAAACATTGGTGTCAATATTTTTACTGATGGGGTGCGTGATCAAAACCTACAGGAGAGTTTGAGATTACCGAGACCGAAAACCCTTGGTGAAAATGTAGCAAGTGCCGAACATTTCGAAGTACCCAAGAAAGGTACACATAAAGGTATTGCAGTACAATGTATTGGAAAGCCTAAGAATAAGGAAAAATCTAGGAGTGTGGATAGTCATTTTAGTAAAAGAAATTATTACAGGGAAAGAGAAAGTGATAGACACAAAGATAGAAAGGATAGACGAAAAGGCGGTGATAAGAAAAGGACGGTTGCTAGAGATGCTGAAGATTACAAATGGAGGGAAAGAAGGAAAGATGTTAACTCTCGTCGCAAGAAATATTATAGCTGGAGAGAGAGAGGGAAAAAATGATAGAAATGATGAAGATAAAAAGAAAAGAGGGTTAATTGAAGAAGATATGAAGTATGTTAACATACGTAAAGAATGTAGTAGAAGGGCTAAAGATAGGAAACGAAAATATGAAGAAAAAAAAAAAAAAAGTAATGGAGCTACTTAAAATGACTCATTCAGTTGAAGACATGGAGAGCACCATAATAATGATTTTAAAAAATTGGAAAATAAGAAATTAGTAGAAGCATAGAACTAGAGACTGGAGACTAATCAAAACAAGATTACTCTCGGCATCATAGGAAACATATTCATAAGATTCCAAAATCTAGGTTGTGAAGAAGGTTCTGTTCGGGACGAACAGTTTTTAAGAAGGGGCAGTGTAACGATGTTATCTGGTCGATCGATTACAATTAACATTATCGATGAATTAAAACAGATGTTTTTGGACAGTGTAGAAAATAGAAGAAAGAGTAACTCTAGGTTAGTTAAGTGTTATGAATATTTTGATTCCTTTGCAATAAAAAAAATTGTTGTTTCTGTTCTTTGTGTTTTGTTTCTTAGTACAGGTAAGACGCGACAAAATCATAAAAAATTAAAAAAGTGATTATTGGAAAACGAAAACTGGACAGTCAAAACCGAAGAATGCCTATGCTCGAATTCTTTGCATATCGAGAGATTTGAAACAAAGAGGAGCACCAATCTTAATTAATATCAATTATGAAATATTTTTATCATTACTACAAGAGAAAAGAGTAGTAAAAAAAGGTGGTCAATAAATTGAACTTTACTTCAATTCATTCCAAATTGAAGTGACGAAAACATACACGATGAATACTGAAGCACAAGTAAATGGGTCACGTGCATTATCTGTAGAGATAGCCTTGAAGTAAAGAAAGCATCACTCGTCTTACAATTATTACTAGTTCCCACATTACGTGTACTGGGAGTGGGAATTCTTCAGTCGAGGCTATTTCTTTGAGTCTTAGTCCTTATTACATCACACTGTCAGACAATTAGTCGAAGGGGGGAGCAGTTTTCTTTCCATTTTCTAATCTTTCTAGTGGAAAACTGATTGAAGCTTCATTTGATTAAATGGTATCGACCGTAATCGAAGGTGACTATCGATCTATTTACTTTCTAACCTCAAATGGGCGTGTTAGGTGTTATGATACAGTAAACAAAACAAATTTGTTATGTTTTAGGTTTTTTGTTTATAATATTTTGTTTTATTTTTGACTTTTATTTGACAAATGATTTAGCTTATTTTTTTCAAGGTATCTATTGACTTATAGCTATTATAAATACCGGTAATAGTGCTATTAAAACAAAAAATTATATTTTGTTTGTAGATGGCTAAGAAAAGAACTTTGTCTGGAAATGTTGCTGTTGGAGTTTTTATTTTTGCATTAATATGCATTTTTGTTTCATTCTGCTCATCGAGTTGGCTCATCTCAGACAGCCGTATCACTGGAGCCAAGTTTGATAGGTTGGGTCTTTGGACTCACTGTTTCAGATCACTCCCAGATCCTAAAGATGAATATCAAAGACGGTTTTTTGTTGGGTGTAGGTGGATTTATGACCCCTTTACTACAGGATATGATGAGATTAGAGGATACTTGATGCCTCGTAAGTACTAATGTTTAATAAGTGGAATAGTTTATCGTAAAAGGTTTTTTCTCTTAATTTTAATTTCTTTATTAACACAATGTAAGGTACTAATTCACTATTCACTCAAATTTGGCAGTGGACACATTCTCTGTTATATATACTGATCAAGGCCCAGATTTCTTTGCAATTACTTAATTTGTATGCTTTTCTTGAACCGCTAATCAAAAATCTATACGAATCAGTGTATCCACCAGATGTAATTAGCCAAGTTTTTTTTTTTACATATTTGATGATATATATATATATATTTGCATTCGTGGATTATTTCATTTGAATAAAGTTAGAAAAAAAGAAGTAATAAATTTAATTTCATGAATGAAGATGATATTCCAGATTATAACCAAAGGTTCATACTCTTTTATTTAGTATAGAACAACATAAAAAACACTATCTTCAATATTCCCTTCCAACATCAGGTATAGATTTTCTTATTTCTTCTATTTGTTCGTTTTAAACATTATTCTCCACTTCAAGCTAACTTGACTGTTAATTTTGATTATTTCTTAAATTCCAAAAGTCAGTACTTCATTTAATTCATAGTTGAAATCTTGGATCCACTTGGAAAATTCCAAATATGAAACAGTTTCTACAACTGATGGAAAAATCATTTATTGCAACTATTGTTCTTAACACATTACAAGCAAATGAAAATCACATATTGATGGACATGTTAATACTGTTGTTATTTTAATATTTCTATTGTTATTTTCCTTTCTCTTACTCTTGTAACTTGATCATGGATTGTTTTTGAGTATTATTAGAAATTTTGTAACCTATGACATAATCCCTCTTAAATTTATATGCATTATGATTCCAATTTACTTGCTAAGAAGAGGAATGAAATAACTGTTTGAATGCATATTGATTATTGATATGATTCAAATGGATTTGTTTAACTAAATTGGCCCCTTTGTTTCTGCATTAATTTTTTTTTTTTTTTATGGATAGATCTAAAACCACCACAGCAAATAATTAAATAATTCATTTGGGTGTATGTCATGTTTGTAGAATTAGGACCTAAAAACGAAATAAATTAAGAATGACAAACAAATTATTTTTAAAGCCTCTTGTAGGGTAACCAAGTATAAATTAATAATTAATGGGAACCAATTACCTTCCCAATATTTGATTTGATTTGATTACAAGATGGGGCACATGAATTAAGGTAGTTCCAAACATTTGGAAACAATTAAAGCTGTCATCCTTGAAATTTTTGGAATCGATGGAAGTGAGGCATGGATTGTAGGAAAGGTATGCAAAATAATGAATAATACAATGTTAATCAATAAACTTACTTTCATTAATATCCATGTTAGTTTTATTTCAACTAAAATAAAGCAATTTTAGAAAACACACAATTTTAGACAAAAGTTTAAAATTAATAAAAAAAATGTGTATTTCATGTACCAGGCCAATTGGGAGAAACAGTGCAAGAAAAATTGGAAGAGGTTTTTATTAAAAACTTGGAACTACCCATTCTAGATGACATTAACATTCTATTAAATGAGAATGATTCAATTGTCTTCAGCTACATTGAACAAATCTTAAAATTTTAAGTACATAAAAATTTGCACTTACAGCGTCTATTTATGATAAAAGAACATTCTCTAATTATAAAAATATTTTAAATGACAAAACGTTTAATTGGATTTACAGTTACAGCAAATTATAAATTTTATTATTTTGATATTTTTGTGTAGATAACGAGGATTTCAATTTTCAATCTCTCCTGTTTCTTTTTCATTCAGAACCTTTTGTAGGTATATTATTTTATTTTAGCTATCTTATCGTATATTTGAAAATTTTTAGCTGTATATTTCATATATTTACTGCATAAAAATTCGGGCCCTGATAATGATAAAATGGTTTACCATTGTTGATTATTATATGGCTCCATGTAGTGAATCGTATTTGTGTGGCTTTATGGTGGATTTCAACTGAAAAGTATTTGTTGGGGGTTTGTTTATCTCTAAGAGTATTTTATTTGTTAAGAATAAGCTTATGATGAATTGTTCATAATAAGTGGATTATAACTGGTTTTTATGAATGATTATTTTGCTCAATTGACCTATAATTTTGAGTTATAGAGAAGTTTTGACCTATAGAGAATTATCATGATTCATAGTGTAATATCATACTTAAAATGCCTAAACGTTAGTCTGAGATGGTGAATTTTCAGTTTTGTTTAATTTTTCTCTTCATCCTTTTATTTTAGTTTTCTGATATTTATTAGAAATAATACTTAGAAGTTAAGAAGAAAAAAATATGTTTGACCCCTTTAATCTAGTACTTACACATATACAAAGGTTGTTTCTTACTTATTTTTACATTTTTTTTTTTTTTTCAGCTTTTGTTATAGCCACTCAATTTTTTTATACTTTGGCTTTCATTGGAATCTTATTATCATTTATATTAGTTTTGTTATTCTTTTTGTGTTGTGGGCCAGATCAAAAACATTTTGTAAATCTTACTTTCCTCATTGGAATTATTATGGTTACAGTTGGTAAGTTATTTGATGTATCTAATACTATTTATTTATAGAATATTTCATCATCATTATTTATTTAGTCATAAATTTAGTATATATATTATAATTATTTGTAAATGTAAGGGTTAGTTAGAAACAGATGACTGCTTGGTCTATCTAGCGTAACAAAGAAATATTATTCTAAAGTTTCATTTTTTGCTCTTGAGGGGGGAAAATATTGAAATACTGAATCATTATTATAAATATAATTTGACAGAAATATAATTGCTGTTTTAGCTCATTTTTTATAGTCATATTTTCCCCAAAAATAATGTATTACATATAATTTTATAATATGGGTTCATCTTTTATCAATTTCATAACCAGTGACTTGGAGTTTTGAGGCTTTAGGAAATTTTTAACATTTTCAATACATGCTTCCACCCTTCTTGGGATCAAATATGCTGAAATTCTTTATATAAGGTTGTTTTCTAGCCAGAACAAAACTCTATAAATGGAAGTTAATTTTATTAAAATTATAAAAATATAATCATGATAGATGAATGAATGCTAGAAATAAAGGTAACCCTAAATGCAATAAAGAACAGCATTTGTGTAGCACCATGCTGAAAAAGAACACAATTTTGATTTTCAAGATGTTTAAATACATTATAAAGAAAATAATATCTGTAGAAGAAAGCTTATAGATGCCATAACAATATCTGTAGAAGAAAGCTTATAGGTGCCGTAAAAATATCTGTAGAAGAAAGCTTATAGGTGCCGTTACAATATCTGAACACCGAAGCAATGCAATAAGTTACAAAAAAAAAATTTAAATGTCTATGTTGGAAACATGAATAAAATAAACAACAGAAATTTTATTGAATCAGTCTTTACACTACTAGGCACCTTTTTGTACGAAGCAATACAATTCATATTATAAATAATGAACCATTTATAATTATTTTATTTAAATAATTCTTAATGAATATTGATAAGATCTTTAAAAAAAAAAATGCTACAAAAGTTTTTTCTTGTCAGATCTAATTATTATTATCTTGTTTCAGGTTTTTTAAGTGGCTTAGCCATCATAATATTTGCTATCTGGGCAAATCAAGACGGTTGGATGTTGGGACACGAAAATAATTTCTTCGGATGGGCATTCGCCTTAGCCATCGCAGGATGTCTAGCGTCCTTTATAGCCGGTGGATTTTTTCTCTCTGAAGGAGTTGTTCAAAAGAAGAAAAGAAAATACCTTAAAGAATCTCAAAGTCGATTTGAAATGGAACAGGAGACCAAAGCGTAGTTGCTGCATATTAGGGACTCTTTCTATTGAGAAATTTCTTCTCAGAACTGATGTATATTCATTAGGAGAAAGAATAGGCTCTTTACAATTTTAAGTTATGATTTACGATTTTATGCTAATCAGTTAAATACTGATGTGTCTTCCAAGTGATTTCCCAATAATTATCCGTCCTGATGTACCTTTATACTTGTGATCTGCTTAAAAAAAAAAAAAAATGATCCGTCCATTTACTATTTATTTTAATTCAGTTTTTTTTTTTTTAATATTGTTTTTCTATAATGAAAATATATTTAGCCTAAATTATTATTTTTAAAATATGTTATTATTTTTTAATCAAATGGAGAATTTGGTCCATTATTTAAATTAAGATCGTCAAGTACCTATAGATAGTTAATTATTTGTTCATTGATTGTCTCATATATATTATATATTATACCAATTTGCATTTTAATTATAATTTTATGTTTAAAAAACAAATGTGAAACATTTTAGTGACTTGAATATGAACAATTAAATTGAAATTGAATATTAGTTACTAATTACAAATTTTTATTAATCAGTATTTGTTATTTTTGTTTAATTAACTATAAAAACAGAATGGTACAAAGTATAATTATAACATTATCTCTCAATCATTTTAAATATAATGTACTTTTTATTATTCTTTTAAAAAGGATTCTTGAAATGGTTTTCGAATTCTAAAATTAGCTGCTGAAACTAATTAAAAATTTTAATTAATCAATATTTGAATTTTTCATTTGATTTCTTTGTACAATAAGCTTCCTGTACATATTTCATCTCATCAATTTTAAGTGTTAATTATGAAGGAATGCTCACTCTGAGCAGTATAGGTTTTTAATTATCGCTTATTAATTTGAAAAATTTACGCACTTCCACTTAAAAAGATGTATGCTTTATGTGAAGAATATCAAATTTCTATTAAGATTCTCTTAATTTTATATATCTGTGCAAGCATAAAAATGTCTGTGCCTATTTTTAATAAAAAAGTAATTGATTACGGTTACCTACAGTATTTTAGAATTATGTATACTTTGAAAAATTGTAAAATAAATTTCTCTTAACCAATATAAAAAATCCCAATTCTGAGCTGATCAATTTATTTTTGTATAATAAAATTATCAATTGTACTGAAAATGATTACTTTTAAATCTAATTTCATTGTAATTAGTGATTAAATTACCATTGATCATGACAAATATTTGTTCTCTCTGGAGCTTATGCTTGTTGGTTTTTATAGATTCCATTTTATTAAGATATATTCTAACAATAATCGGCTTCAACAATATAGTTTTAGTTTGTATATTAAATTGAAAATCTCATTTTATTGATTGTTAAAAGTTTGATTTATTATTTTTGTATTGACATTAAACTATTAACAATATTTGTAATTTATTATAAATGTAGTATTTCTAAAATTTTGTTAGATTCTCTTTTTTTCTAACTTTTCATCTTTCATTCCTTATTTATAGCAAATCACTTTTTGACTCCAATGACGGAAACACAAATGTTTGTTTTCTGAATACATTAATTGAAGTAGTTGTAAATTTGCATTGGTTGTCTTTTTTTTTTTTTATTCAAAAATAGTAATAATTTGACCAGCAATGCACGTTTGTAAATATTTCAATTAATTGAGGTGTTAACGAAATGACCACTTTTTAATTTCTCTGTTATTTGAGCTGGAAGGCAAGTTACAGTTAGCACCAACAATTTTGGAAACTAAGTTGGCTATTTCTTTTAGCTGTAACAATTAGTTATTTGGTTTATCATAAAAAATTAACTTAAAGTTTGAATTCCAAAATCGCTAAAAAAATTTAAATTCAGTGAAAAAATTAATTAATTATTTCCATCAAATAGAAAATTAGTGTTATATTCAAAGAAAAGTAATATAATAAAATTTCCCCGACAGTTATTTGTTTTATAAGTAAGAGCGATGCTCTATGCAGTTATTACATCCCTTCCTAATTAATTGTTAATACTGAATGTGTTTGTACACTTCTAAAAGAATAATTGTGGCACTGTTGAAATAAAAAAAATGTTGGCATAATTATTCTTTGAGCAGTTGAATATGTAAAAAAAAAAGAAAAAACTGTGTAAAGTAATTGTTTAAATAAACCGTGCATTTGCTATTTAGTTTGAATTTTTCTTGTTATCTTTTGAGAAAGTGGCATTAACTTGTGGCACCACAAGCATACTCTTTGGACATCACAGGGTTCCGCAGCACCCAGTTTGGGAATTGCTACAGTGGGTAATATATAAAATTAAATATAACTATTCAAAAAAGTTAGTGGACCACTGATATAGGGTAAGTAAAAAAATATATGTATATATATTAAACGCATAACTCTCTTACTCTCTATAAATTTCTATTTTTAATTAATATTGTCTTAATTTTTTCATGACCATAACTAATTTACAACTTAGTACCAAAATCATATTTAAATTGTTATCTATCCTTCATAGCAATGTAATACACACTTTTAGAAAGAATTATAATGTCATAATCTAAATTAAATAATAATGTACTAAAAATTACAATATTTTACTGTCAAATCTCTTTCCCAATTCTTTTATTCACAGCTTAATCATATTGCTGCTTTTCTTGAATAGTGGCACATCTGAAAATTTTTTTTTTGTATTTGAGGTATTCCACAGGTTGTTCCTTAAACTGAAGTTAATTTGTAACGCCTCTAATAACTTCAGGAAATTCTGTAGGATGACCTCAGTAAATAAAGTAGCCACCATTTATTTATTACATTTCAACCTAATTTTAAGGTCTTCATCATGGAGTTATAGGCAGAGAATTCTTCTAAACTCAATGTAATTTAGCAGGAATCTCTGCCTATAACTCCTTGATAAAGACCTGAAAATTAGGTCGAAACGTCGACGTAAATAAATAATTCCTTTGTTTATTTGTGTTTTTTTCTGCTGACCTCACCCCCTTACCATCTCCTCTTATAAAGTTAATAAGAGCCTAAAGGAATGTACAATTATTCATGAATAGTAAATAATAACTGATTAAGAACATGATTTAATAAATGTTATTGAAAAATATACACCCCTTTCTGTTTCGATCAGTGAAATAGAAACAAAGGCGATAAAATAACAATTCATTATATCAATAAAGTTAAAATAATAGTTCAACTAACTGCCTACTGATAGCGGCACAAATCATCAATGAATGTAGAAAATAATAGCTCAAATTAGTTCCACTAGATGTCAATACCATCCAAACAGCCGTTTCCGAAGTTCAAATACAGATAAATAATATTTATAATAATAGTTTAACTAGCTGCTTAAAGATAGCAGCACAAATCAAGGGAGGTAGAAATAGTAGTTCCAGTAACTACCGCGAGAGGCCAGCACCATAAAGACAGCCGGTTCAGAAGTCAAGTAGAAAAATTTTATTCTGTATTAGGAGATTAGGAGTTTACAGGAGCTAAAAAAGGGCTTATGGTTGGGGCTCGGTAGTATTGGTTCGATCTAGTGAGCTCCTGTAAACTCCTAATCTCCTAATACAAAATGAAAATTATTCTACTAGACTTCGGAACCGGCTTCCTGTATGGTGCTGGCCTCTCGCGGCGGTTACTGAAACTACTATTTCTAACTCCCTTGATTTGTGCTGCCATCTTTGAGCAGCTAGTTGAACTATTATTATAAATATTATTTATCAGTATTGGAACTTCGAAAACGGCTGTTTGAATGGTGCTGACCTCTAGTGGAACTAATTTGAACTATTATTTTCTACATTTCTTGATGTGTGCCGCTATCTTTAGGCAGTTAGTGGAACTATTATTTTAAATTTATTGAAATTATGAATTATTTTATCGCCTTTGTTTCTATTTCACAGATCGAAATTGAAATGGGTGTATATTTTTTCAATAACATAATAAAGAGAGTTAGGCTTTTTAATAGCTTATTATAAATAAAGGAATAAGTAAAAATGGGATATATAGCTAATAAAAATATAACCGCTTTTCTCGATTTTTAACTTAAGCTGTGAAATAACAAAATATCAATAAAATATTGTGATTTAAAATACATTATCATTTGACTTTAACTGTAATAAAATGTTTCTACCTTCCTATGATTGTGTTGTATTGTTATAAATAGAGACTGGATTTTTGTGCAGTTGCATCTTTTGTTCTCTAAGTACAAATTCAAGGAGACTTCAACAAAAATTCAAATCCTGCAGATAGACATTAAAATAGCACTGGTTTTATTTTTTCACATTTAGAATTTTTTCTATAATTGTGCACATTTTTAGTTTTTACTGCACAAAATTGCTTTTTTTACTCTCTTTTTTTCCTAGATTTTTATTTTTGTAGCATAAAAATAAAATAGTTAGCTTGAACTAAATTTCTCATGTTATATACACATATGTGTGCCAATTTTTGTTCATTTTATTATTTTTCTTCTTATTTAATTTATAGTTAAAAATTGACCTATACATTGATTTTAGTAAGGCAACACATTGATTAGTGTATGAACATTCGGATTCAACCTAAAAAAAAAGAACAATTAAACACAAGTGAAGTTTGCTCTTGAAGTAGCATTAACCAACAGTTTCAAGTAACTATGAAAAAGTTACTCCATAATAAGCTTATTATAGAAAACTGCAGTGCTAGTAGTTTCTTTCATAGTAGGGATACAAAATCATTTAATACAATCCTTATTAATCTTCCTCATAGCTCTTCAATGAACAAAATTTTATTTTTTCAATCGAAGTAGTTTTTTATGTATGTTTGCATGTAAGCAACATGCAAACGTAAAGAGTATTTTAAAGAGCAAGTTTAATTTGATTTAAATAAAGCTAGGTAAGCTTTGCATGTATTAATATTATAAAATAAACAATAAAGTTGATGATTGTTGCAGGATTTGGGTGTTTTATAAACATTTTGAGTTTTTACGGCACAAATATCCAGTCTATAGTCTTAAAAGATTTATTGGTTCAACACTTGTCAAACAAATCTTTTTAAAATTTGTGTTTTTATTTTAACAATTATACTTCAACTATATTAACAATTATGTTATACAACAAATAATCATTCAAATAAAGTTTGCTTTTGTAGAAACTAGAGAGATATTTAACATTTTTTTGATAAAAGGAGTTCTTCAATTTTTACTGAATAACTTCAAAATTATTGAGAGAAAACTTTTTTTTTTAAAGTTGATTAAATTGATACAAACTTAATATGAGACCACAATATATCTTGACCCTTTTCTCAAAAAAGCAAAAGTATTCCTTTTTATACTGAAATTAAATTTACTAAAAATTCAAATTCATTTTACACGACTATTCTTGCAGAACGTCTATTTTTGATGATATTTTACAAAACAAGAGATGATTATGAAATTGTTTATTTTTTTAAGTAAATGATTAATTTTTGAAAATTTGTAAATTTGAAATTAGTGATTGTAAAGAGCTAATTTTGTCCATATCATAGAAAATTTTATTGACACTAAATAATCATAAGATAAGGTTTTCAGAGGTTTTGTTTTGGAATTATTTAATGCTAGAAAATTTTGCTATTTTCAGACTACTAGACCAGGGGCCTGTTTCATAATAAAGTACAAACTAATACTATTAATCTTGTAGTTTGTATTTAGTACAATTTCACAATTCTATAACATTCTGCAATTCTGCAAGATAATTTTTTACTTTTAAACTCATGTAATATCACTGATAGTCATCCCTATTATGAAACAAAATATATTAGTGCAAGTACTTTTTAGTTTGTGTACTTGTATTTATGGAGTAATACTATTGGCTTTCATTATGAAACAGGCCGAGAGTAGTGCTTGTTTTTACCTAGAGGTAGTGATTCCCAAACATTTTTTGCTGAGGCACCCGGGCTAAAACATTTTTTGGCAGCCTTGTAGGAAGAAATGACATAAAAAAAGGAGGAAATTAAATGGTGGAATATTTATCAAAACACAAATATCAAAGACTCTTTTGGTATAGTATGGTAATTTTTAATTGGTAATCACATTAATAATAGATACATACAAAAAATAAATAAATAAAAAGTGCCACTACAAGGCTCTCGAGTTCAAAACCAATAATACGTAAACATCATTCTAAATTATGGATTTATTTCTAAACCTAAATTGCCTAAAAGGAGTAAATATAGCATAGGAAAGGAGAAGATGATTTTGTAATTTTTTATAAATGGATTCTACTTCTAAATAGCAAAATCATTATAAAAATTAAATATTACTGCTACAGCACCCTGGAATTCACTTCAAAAATAGTTTGGGAACCACTGCTTCTATTAGATTAGTGTTTTCAACATCAGAATTTCAATTCTAAACTGTCAAGTTGGTTTGAACAATCTTTGATGTTCAATAAATAATAATTAATTAAGTTAATTATGAAAAAGGATTCATTTTCAGTGTTTGTGAATCAGTTGGATGGCAGGCCGAAGTAACAGTTTAAATAAACTACAATAGCCGATGTGGTTTGAAGGTACAAGAATGATCAGATAGATTCTCTGAAATGAAAAAAGGTTTTACTGAATGTGAATGTTTAAAATGTGAACTAGCAAAAAAAGGCATTGCCAAGAAATTTTAAAAGAAGCCCTCAGGTAGCCTATGAGGTAGTCATAGAAACGGGAAAGCAAATTCATTTTAAAGTAGCAGGATATAATGGAAGAGTTTCAAGGAAAAAACCAGTAGTGAGTGGAAAAAAAATTTGGGTTTGCAAAAGAGTTTCATTATCAACTAGACTATTTTTGGAGTAACCTAACTTTTTTCAATTAATCTGAATTTTCTTCTATATTTACATATGAAATCCAAATTTTTATTAATAAATGGATTAAATATTTTATTTAAAAAATAGGTAAACAAAATTAATTTTTGTGAGCATTTAAAAAAAAAAATTCTAAAATTTTTACTACTGGCCATATACCTCACTGCCAATACAGAGGTCATCAACGTAGTACATTTTTTACTTCTTTTCATTGATCCCCTCTAACATTACATTGCATAAAAATAGTGACATTGTGTATTACACAAATACTACCTCACTCTATTATCAGACATTTTGAAGCATTTAACCGGGAGATTATCAGAAATCATATGTATCATCTAAGAAGCTTTTGTTGAAGAAATTTACACAAACCTTAAAACCCAATAATGATTTAATTTTCCAAATACTCTTTTGAAAAATACTGAAGGATAAGTTATTCCATTTTCAAATTTATAATTTAAAATTCAATGTACTTAGCTTTAAATAGTGTATAATTAAGGTATTAAGGTATTTATGAGGTGCATAATTAAATATAACAGGAAATGGAAGTAAAAATAAAAACAAAATCTTAGGTTCTCTACATTTATTTTTGGTTTACAGAAAATCGTTTTGTTTATACATTTATCCCATAACCAAAAACAAATTATACATGAATTAAATAAGTACTATAAATATATACAGTTTTAAAATAATAAATTTATATACAATCACATGTATAAATATATACGCATAAACAGGTTTTAATTTACATGGTTAATGTACAGTTGAGTACAAATTAGATTACATTTGAAAATAATATTTTAATTACAACATTAAATTATTAATATTACACGTATAATTAAATAAATAAGTTTATATTACTCTAGTAATATATATAGTTAGAGGAAGGCACAACCAAATGAATGCATGAAATCGTATGTGTAACTATCTAAATTATTGTCGTGTTTATAACAAAATACAGCGCATATATAAAATATGTCTAATCTATGAATACTGGCTTCAGTAACTTCTTTGTGCTGTAGTAAAATAATTCTATCAGTGTTTATTGTAAAAATTACAAAAAAAAAAAAAAAAATTATCAAGGTTTAAATTAAAAAGGTCCAATATTTTTAATCACTTTAAATGCATTTTTCAATATTAGATTTGTTTTATATTCTCTGAATTTTTATTTAATGTAGTGATTAAATATAAAACTGTTACACCTATTTAATTTTATTTTGCAGTATTAAATGTATATTTGAAACTATTTCTGACTTATGAAAAGATTCATTTTATCACTTAAATTTGAATTGTTAAGTTAAAAAGGATTATTTCATTATTTTTGAACAATGAAAATAACACTAATTTCAAAAAGTGATGCTTTAATCAATTCATATTTTTGTACTAAAATTACTATGCTACAAGAGGTAATCCATTTTCCTCTCCCTGCTTCAAGAAAACAATACAGTATTGATTATGTTTGCGAAGATTAATTTTGAAGAAAATAAAAATATAAAATAAACCTCTTCATTGTGAGAGGTTGTAAAAAAGATATTTAAGATTGGACCTCATAAATGCTGACACTCAGATCTCTCTTCACAGATTGAGTAGAGACTAGATACTAACTAATTAAGTCACTCAAAAAATTAATCATTGTTGTCTTTTTTGCATATAAGTGTCACTTAATATAAAGATGGTAAAATGATAAGGGATACATATAAGAATGTTATTTAACAAGAAACACTTAAATTAAAATATTATTAGAATATATGTATACATTTAAACTAAAGATTCTTATTAAATTATCCAGTGTATAATTTTTAGAAATAAAAATGAACATATTTATCTGCTATACAGATAATGTCGCTTTATATATATCAAATAAAATTTTTCATATGAATACTGAATTAGTATTTCATTAATACTAATAATATCAATATTTAAATTATTACAGAGTGAGCTTTGCCAGTATTTGAAATCATTCAATACTGTGCTCTATCAGGCTATGTACAAAAAAAACTTTTTTACAATATGTCAGCGAGCAGATAAATACACCCGTACACATATACTAAGAAAAATTATATATATACTATATTAAACAACAACATATAATTTTATAAAACAATCATATCCATTAATATATAATTCTTATTTAAATCCGTTTTGAACGGAAAATCTAAATTTTTGAGCAATAATAATTGGTTATAACATTCTCAGTCACACATTCATAGCAATATACACTACATTTGGAAGAAAAAAAAATTAAATGAGTATTTGTGACATAAATACATACATTTAAATCTAAACTTAGCACATCCATTCGCCCTTTGGTGTAAACCTAATATATAGAAAGCTAAATTTCCTTTCATTTTATGGATGACAAGCTACTTCATTCTGTTTATGACCAAATCGGGAACTATGATTAAACCTTTTTGGTAGTCAGACTCGACTATCGAATTGGCGAGCCTTACAGCTTCGAGGCAATGTTTCTTGGCGAGAAATTGTGTTTGTTCCAATCCTTGAGATTTATGAACCAAGTCGAAAGCTTTTTCTACATCTCCAGGTTCTTGAAATCGGCGCATTATCATTGGATTCAACTCTGGGTACTAAAACAAATGAAAATATCAGTACATATCTATTTTTTTTTTAATGAGCTAAAGTGATTAACTCTTCCTTATTAACTTTCTTGATTTTAATTTATCAGTTAGAACGTTTCAGGGCCATCGCTCCATCATCAAGTACTCTTAACATAATTATTTCCTCATATTTCAAATTTTATAATTAATTAGGTTTCCTTATTTAGTCTTATGTTTATAAAAATCGCAATATTCATTATTGCTGTCTGCAATTAAAGTATTTATATTTCTCCTTATTTTATAAATAAAATTGGATTTATAACTCATTGTAAAATTAACATTGTAAATGATAAATTTAAATAAAGAAAGTAGATAAGGAAGAGTTATTCACAATAGCACCTTACTCTGATTGTGAAAATGGGTAATTTTTACTTCAAGTTGTGATTTCCTTTTTGTAGTTTAAGCAATACATTTATTATTTAAATTATTAATCAATTATAATTAATAATTACTTCAAAATTTAAAGAAAATTAGGTTTCAACAGAAACAATAATTTAAAAAAATAATTTTAGTTTATTGAGAACTACAATCTTTCCGGCCTGGGCGTTGACTTTTTTCCATTGAGTGGTGGCCCCACAAAATGAAAAGCTTTGACCACCCCCTACCATGGTTAGGCAGTATAGGACTTCAATGGGAGTCTTGGCCGAAAAAAAAAAAAGTCTTTCCACTCTAAACCATAACGAATTATTACCAAACCACAATGGTACATTAATAACAAGGCTTTACATAGTGACTTACGAACTCCAATGGTCACAGAATACATATACACTTACCACAATTGTTTTCATGAAAAACTACTGAGGCACTAAAACACAATTATAGGACAAATGACCAAGACTCTTTTGCCTGAGAATACAAGAAGGAGACTAAAAAGAAGAATAAGTAACTGTTCTTTTTTATCCTTTATATGTTATTTGTTGATTAACATAAAAGTCAGGCAATCTGCGGATTATTAATGTTGCATTTGACAGGAGCAGATAGAAATATGAAGAGAAATGAAACAAGAAGTGTATTAAAATATATACGATAAAATCAATATACAATCATCAAAATGATAAACAAACTTTATTAAAATACCTAAAATTTCATTTTCACAATCAGTACACAATTCATCATGTTTCTACTTGTATTGGATGGACACATAGAAGAATTCTATCGTTATTTCAATTTATCTTTTTTCTCTTTCTGAATTGTTTTTTGATTTTGTGATTCTGTTTCAGCAATGGTTGCTTCATAATTGCGATAAGATTTCTTGGTAGCAAGTATTATCCATACGTTTTATTAAATGATTTTGAATAAAGTTTGTAGCCAGTTCATATATCAAGTTAACATTGTAATTTCAATACGGAGAAGTATAAAATAGAACCAATGATATCCCGGGATAGGTCAGCTAATTTTATTACTAATAACCAACACTCACTAAATTAGACGATAAGTAGTATTTACCCTACAAGCTTTCAAAAGAACTTTATATCTAATTCCAGAGAACGTATCATTTGAAATTTTAAGGGACATGGAATGAATTAATACAAGAATAAAATTTAAAATTAAACTTCTCTTTAGTTAAAACCAGTTAAGGATTATCTACTCCTCTTTTTATTGTGGTTTTCATAGAGGGCCTATAATTATTTATATTCTATTTATTTAAATATTACTAATATTTATAATATAAATTTATTTGTTATAACTTTTTCTCTTATACTAGTGTACCATTCTCATTTCTAAGTAACATACCCATTTGTATAAATATGTATTAGACTTTAGTTTATCTTAGTTTTACTTATATTTTTGCAGTAGATCTGAAGAAGGTTTTTGCCAAAATGTAGGGAAAATAAATAGCTACTATAAGTTGTTTTATTAATAACTTGAGCAATTCCTGAGAAAAAAAGTTCTCTGGATTAATATAAAATTAACTAGATCAAAATATTATTTACATCTTCCTATAGACTCCTTCTAACATTCCACAGTACTTTTAAATCTCTTTTGACACATAATATAATTTTAGAAATTAATTATCTGCACAAAATTACCTAAAACATTTAATTCAAATATTTTTACTAGAGTGAAAATACAGTAACTTTAAATTTCTGAAATTTTTTTTTATTTAATGACTAATATATGAATATAAGTTGTCAAACAATCTTATTTAACAAATTGTAACCTTTTCGCAAGCAAATAGAACTGGTGCTGTCGCCAGTCCTAATTTCAAGTCAGCAGCAGTAGGCTTTCCCATTGTATCTGAAGATGAAACAAAATCCAACATATCATCTACCAACTGAAAAGCAAGACCAATATTCCTTCCGTACTGGTAAGCTATTTCGACAAGCTGATCATCTGCTCCTGCAAGAAGTGCTACCTGCAATCACCATACGTTAGTAATGTATGATTGGAAAGCATACTCCAAATTAATTACACCCAAATAAGCAATGTATCAAAATTGTGATAAAATTTTTTATAACAATACTTACTGATTTTAATGAATTAGCAATTAAGCTTGCAGTTTTTCGGTAAGTTTTAGTCAAATAGTGGGCAAACCTCTCATTTTCAGTTTCTTTTGATCCAAGTTGCATGAATTCACCTTGGCAAAGATCAGAAATGGCCTGAAATAAAAAATACATAGAACAATGAAAAAATAAATAAATTATTACACATCTTAAGGAGTATAACAATTAAACCTAAATTCTTTTGGATATTGGTGAGGAGTACCATTAATGGATAAGACGGTAATCAATAGTTATTTTTGCATAAGAATATGCCATCAACTCAATTAAATACATGTATCCAATATTGACTTTTTTTTTTGGTTTTCTAGACTTACTTAGGTCAAATCGAAATAAAACATTAATTTCCAGGCAAAGATTTAAAAAATTTCAGTTTACATGTTGAAATTACATAAAAACCTAATAACTATATATATTGCTCACAATGATCCGGAGGTTTGGTTATGTAGTGGTTGAAGGAATAGGAATAGGAGTTGATTAAAGGAAAGAATGGATGAGGATTGGAAAATGTAGATAGATAGAGAATTCCAGAAGGAAGTTGCACAAAATAAAATGTTTCACTCTAAGCTCATGATAGTTACTGTCAATATAATGAGAACTAATAATCATTTACACATTTGCGCCAATTGATTAGAGAAATGTGTACTAGTGAGGAGTTATAGCCAAAATAATTGCTAAATTTTTAATCATTATGCAATTCGCATTAGATCCTCTAAACTACATGGAAAGGATAATAAAAATGACTAATAAGAATCTTAATAAATAATAAATGTGTATATTTTACTTCTCTTTCATTTAGCATTATTACAAAAAAGTTCAATTAAGTTGTCAAGAAATAGGTAAACCATTTTCTTCTATGTTTTTTTCTAACCAAACATTTCAATTTTTTTTTTGTGCTTTAGTAATTGGATTTATTAGAGAGTTATTACAAGTATCACAGATTTAATTACAAATACACATTTGTAATTGCAGTTATAAAACTGCCGAAAGAAAACTATCTTTTTCAAAATCTTAAGGCACAAGTATAACTTAATTGGTACATCCTTATGGGCAGTGATATTTTATCACTGTGGCTCACAAAAACAAAGAATAATAATAAATAGAGACTGAATTTTTGTTCCCTTGCTTTAAATTCCACAAAACCTCTAAAGACTGAATTATGGAAAAGACATTCAAATTACACTAACTTCAAATTCCACATTTTAATCTTTTTTGGGCTAGATTTTGACTTTCTTTACATAAAAATTAATGCTTGAACTAAATTTCTCATATGATGCATATGTAGGAGTATGTATGCCAATATTTATTCATTTTATTATTAATAAATTAATTTTTCCCTAATTAATTTGAAATTGAAAAATTTGAGGTAAAGAATGCATAGATTAACACATGAAGAGATGAATTAAACCTAAAAAAGAACAAGTAAGCAGAAGAGATAAATGTTATTGGAATTGTATTAACCAGTTAACTATGAAAAAATCTCTCTAGAATGTTCAGTGTTGTTGTTTTTTAACCTTTTTCCACTAGTCCTTCATACTTTTGTCTGACTTCGTTGTGACTAGTGAAAACTTCATTTTATATATATATATATATATTATTTAAAATAAAAATCATCAATGTGAATATAGCAATACATTTTTATCAAACTTTTTAAAGTTTCTCTACATTTTTTACTACACTCTACATGACTTATTACTTCTTAGTGTATTAATGGCATATTCTTATGGAAACACACAATTTAAAAGCTAAGTGGAAGAACATGCTATGTGAAATTTCAGGAGAAATTAAAAGGGGAATTTAGCTTGGAATAATATTTTTAAATACCCCTTTGTACATAGTGCCTTTCATATTCTTTCCTAAAACTTAAAATTAGGTAGATTTAAGAAGTGGAATTGAAATTGAATTCCAGCCTTTAAAATGGAAACATAAAATCATTTAATAAAATTAGCTTCCACACAGCTCTTCAATTATGGATAAAATTTGATGTTTTTAATCAGAGTAGTTGTTTAGTACATAAAACGTGTTTTATATACATCTTGAGTTTTTACTGCACATTTTCAGTTTTTAACTGCATGTTTATTTGTTTTTTATTTACAGAAAAAAAGTCCAGTCTATATTTATGACTAACCCTAAACACTTATTTTTAATATTACCTGGCTCATAGATATCACTACATCATGGTTTTCTGTCCTTCCAAGTAACATAGAGGCAACAGCAATTATGAAATCTCCAGCCATTGCCACCTGAAAAAAAAAAAAATTACAATTGTGTATAAGAAAATTCTGAATGTGAAAAAGCCAATACAAAATGTAACAACAGAGAAATTTTGTTTTTTTTTATGACCCCCTTCCTGGTCATTTCTGATATACGTGGTGGGAGATCAGGTTTTCAATTTGTGAGACCGCTACAGAAATGAAAACAGTCAACCCCCCGCCAGAGTCTAACCGGTGCTACCCGCAGTTTTCAGACTACAAAGACCTGTGCCTCAACCGCCTGAGCTATGCACAGCCCTTAACAATAGAGAACAACTCTTATTTTCAGAGAACTGTTCTGATGGAAAAAGTTATCTTTAACTTCATTAAAATATATAAGTAAAGAAATTTCAGCAAAGCAGATCAGTTTTCTGAACCCCTACTGATATCTTGCCTACTGTTTATAATTAAATGAAGTATCAAGAATCAAATGGAAGTTATAGTTGAGAAATTCTTATTTATTGGAAAACGATAAAAAGAACAAAGAATATTAATGAAAATAATAATTATTTTTAATACTAATAAAGAAGAAAATATTCTTCTTGCTAGTGATACCAAAAGGTTTGAATTTGGTCAAAGTCTGGAAGCACAAGTAATGTAGGTTTCAAGTTGATTTAGAAAAATGAACAAACAAATTCACTCACTTTGGCAAGGGGGGAAAATTTCAGATATTGATTTCGTTGAATATGCAAATGGATTTTATTAACTCAAACCACCAAGAAAAATTATAAAAGTGGTTCAGATATAATAATATTTGCAACAATATCTATTATATATTTATGCAGAGGTACCTAAGAAGTCTTCTGACTTCTTTTATATTTATATATTACTGTTTTTATCAGTTATATTTTATATATATAACTTTTTTTAATATTTCAATTTTTTTCCTATTATATTTATTATCTGTATTTGACTGTATGCATATAGTTATGTCGTTATTGGTAATTGTTGAGTTTTTTAAAGATTTTAATTGATTCGTACTTAAGTGTGAAAATATGATCAATTTATATGTGTCTATATTGTTATTTTATTTCAAATTTGTACTTTAATATTATTTAATGTTTGATAAGGAAGATAAAAATGAAAGTTACATTGCGTTAAGGGAGAAAATATAAGTAGATATATAGATAAATAATGGGGAAAAAATTAAGAATAAGGAAAAAAGGATAAAATAATAATAATAAAAATATAGAATGAAAAAAAGTGATAAAACTAAAACGATCATGTATTACTATTAATTATAAATTTACTATACTATGCCTAAACATTATAAGAATTAACAAATTTCTCAAACTAGGTATAAGTGTGCTATGTATTTAGCAACCCCATACAGTTGGGCTGTACAACTTTCTTGAATTAATTAATTAAAAAACGAAGTTAATTAATAACTAGAGTTTTATTTATTAATTTATTTTTTTAACAAAAGAATAGTAAAGTAGACAAAATGTAAAGGAAATTAAACTAACAACAAAATTAGTATAAATTTCAATTTGAAACCTTCATTACTTCTGCATACTATGACCAAATAGAAATATTTTGGTATAAGACGAGTTTTCTCTTGATAACAGTAAAGTATACATTTGATAGATTTGAAAGCAATACAAAGTCACTTAAATATATTTAAACAATTTTTAAAACATTGAACCAAATATCAAATTAAAATTTTTATAAGTTGTGATATTTCACGTTTAATCAAGCATCAAATAAATTTTTCAAAAGTTACTTTTCGTAGATCTCTGTAATTCATAATTATACTTATTTTTTTAATATTGATAACGGATAGATAACTATCTTAGGATTTATTGGAGTTTAAAAATTTAAATACATAGTTACAAAAAAACAGAAACAAATATGATCAGGAGGTAAAAGGTAGTTGAGAAGAATTTAAATTTAATTACGTATGCGTCTAGATAAGTCCGACAGATAAATTTATTTTAAAAACAATACATTTTTTTTTTCTAAAATTTTTATAATTAGAACATAAGGAAAAGGCAATATTAATTGAAAAGTAGAAGATATCTAAGCGGCCCGATGAGGGGAAAGTCCCAACCACTCCTTAGAGTCAAATTCCTACCACTTTCTCATCCGTCTCGCAGGTGTACCACATCTTTATATATAGAATTCATTCATACTAACAGGAAAATCAAGGACATTCAACAAAAGTATTGATTTTCATTGAATGTAATAGATATAATAGATTAATCAGATGTTTTAGAGTGGTCAATCAGTCAAAAAGAAAATTTCCTATCCAACGAGACCTCTAATTCAAAACGATGATATTGGGAAGGATATCAGTGCCAGAGAGGGGACCAAAGATATAGAGAAGAAAGAGAAACCGAGAAATATGAGATCTGCATAATGAGAAAAGCAAATAGAACTATGTTGATAAGGTTACTAAGAAACTAAATCTCGAAATAAACAAGGATAAAAACAAAATATAGGTTAGGAGCAGAAAGGAACCATTTCGGAGATATCTATAGTAGGAAATAAATATATTTTAGCAGGTAGAAATTTATAAGTATTTAGTTTCTACGGTGTAAAAAACGAAATTGATCAAACAAAGACCAAGTTAAAGACGTGAAATAATTGCTATTTTTCAATTAAGAAATTGCTTAGCTCGCGCCTTCTGTCCAAAGATTTAAAAGTTATAATTTACAAAACTATTCCTGAATATGGGTACAAAACGTGGCTTCTTACATAAAGGGAGGAACGGCTCCAGAAGGTTTTTGAAAATAAAGTATTGAGTAAAACACTGAGACCGAAGAAGGAGGCGTTAACCGGAGAATTGAGAAGGATACACAAAGCCGAATTACGTGAACTGCAGCCGGCATCAAGTAAGACGGACATGTAAGGTTGTAGGTTATATTAATGAACGGTTCCCTAAATTTTTAATAAACGCTAAACCGATGGGGTGTACTGAAGCGTAGGTGGGAGGATAGCGTCAAAACTGATTTAGGTTTGGATGTTCATTATTGGACGAATATTGGACTATTTCAAGACCATAATGGAAGTTCATTTTGTTGTAAAAGAAAAAAAAATTAAATATTCCTAATCATTCGTTCAGTGCTCAATATCAGGAAAATTGCCCAGAGTATGAAAAACGTATTAGAGGAAAACTTGATTTCATACATTAACGAAGAACTAGCGTCTTAAGGTTTTTGAATATAATGTATTAAGTAAGAGTCGGACCAAAGAACGATGACAACCGGAAAATTTAGAAGGCTATACAAAGCCGAATTACGTGAACTATAGACGGTAAATATAATTGTAGCCAATAAGATAGGCTTGTAAGGTTACAGGGCTTAATAACGAATATATCTCTAAAAAGCAAATAAACACTGAAGCGATAGGTAAACGCCCGAAAGGTAGATCGAAACGTAGGTGAGAGGATTGCGTCAAGAATGATCTTGCGGATTTGGGTTTGAACGAGTGTCATTGGATGGATAGATGTGTGCAGGCAGCGATTCGCAACATCGGCATCGAACCTTCGTGTTCGCTAAGTCTTTTATTAATATTACTTATAATGAGGTAAACATTGTTTGGTTCGTTAAAATATGACGGGTTCCCTGGGCCAAATGTGGAACAGTAGCACTGGAAGGAACAACACTTACATAGTTCTGTGTATCTGATAGTGAAGTCCATTGGTCTTCATCAACCGATTTAGAAACTCCTAGTCTAATTTACTATCTTTACTTATACTTATTGAAACACTATAACAAGGAATAAGGGGGTACTCAGGATCAAAATTAGGGGAGAGGAGCATGCCATGGTCGTTCAGGTTGTCGACATTTCAGCACGGAAGAGGCGAATGAAACCAAAACTATAATCATAGCAATTCTTTATTAGTTATTAAAATTATTTGTTTTAAAATTATTAAATTAATAATCTTCTTATTTCTAGGGGGGTACCTCCCCCCTCTGCCCCTCGCTGGGTAAACTCATGTACAATAATTAATGTTACTTACCAATACTATTTAACTATTTTTAAGCAAATACGCTTGCATTTACAATCAAGGATTACAGAATAATGTCAGGAAGAATAATGAAGAAATTGTAAAATTGACTTTATAGTGTTGGGAGGCTCAAAAATGGATTTGCTAGATGCTTGTAAATCGACATTTGCGTGAATTTTTAAGTAAAATTATGTCGACTAAAAAATATCTAGTAAATGCCTTTTTGAAACTGCCAACACAATAAAATCAATTTTACAAAGTTTACAGTTGTGTTATTATTCTTCCGGACAAGCGGTATGTTCACTAGCACAGGTGACGCAAGACGGAACATGTTTAAGGTTGGCATAATTGATCATAATTAAAGCTAATGATCATCTTGAAAACTCACTAAATCTCTGCTCATTATTAAAAAGTAATTATTACTTTGACTACTCATTAATCCAAACTCTCATATTTATTTCTGTTATCAGGGGGATCATCATAAGAATCTCTTCGTACACAACCTGAGATATTCTAAGATACCGGATAGCTATGTATCTCCTTTCAAGATAAGACAAGACTTGGAAGATTGAGTAAATAAATAACCTATGGGAAACAGTGTCAAGGAAAACAGTTACAAAAGACGTTTCTCCTCCTCTAAGGATTCACCTTTGCTCAGGATTTGTTTTTTTGCAAGAGGCACAATATGTAGAATAGGTGATGGGAATTACGGGAGTCCAACTGGCTAGCAGCTAAAAAACATTAGAATAAAAATATTGATACAAATGAAAATAATAAAAACATAAAATGGTCATTTCGGTATAAATATTATATACTTTTCTTTGTAATAATGTTGTTTCAAACAGGGTGATTCACAAATTCTCTTTAAGGCATAAAAGAAAAAAAAATCGATTTATAAGGCTTTTTGTGTGATTTAATTGCCTAATTTTTTGTGCCAAAGACCAATGAAGAGAGGGAAGTGTTTCACGCAAAGTCCGGAGGTCACAATGACCACATAAGAAATAACTGATACGAAAATAAAGAAAATTGTTCAGGGTCAATTCAAAATATAAAATAACAACTTTAAACTTCGTTGGGTCGTTGCCCCATTTCCAGGTATATTAGTAATATAGACCTTATCAACATACCAATATATAAGAGGAGATGGACGGGGGGGTGCGGTCTGCAGAAAAAAACAATAAACAAAAATAATTTATTTATTTCGTAATTTATATTTATTTATTTTTGTGTATTTGTTTTTTCTGCTGACCGTACCCCGACCATTTACCCTCTTATTTATCTACGGTCAACTATCTTCACCTCATTACCAATATATAATTAAAATGTTTCTCTTCATATTTAGTTCAATGGCCGAAAAATTGGGATACCAATTTGTCCTTGTCATATATTACTAACTAATTCAATTAAAACAGATATACATAAAAAACTATTAATAAAAAAAAAAATGAATTTTATGTATATTATTATCTTGTTCCAGACTGGTAGTTTTATGAATAATAACAAAAATTATCTAAAAATTCTCAACCTTCTTCATTAAAACATATTACA